>NC_079204.1:46361784-46529284 GCF_026745355.1 Beta vulgaris subsp. vulgaris | reverse complement strand
ATCCCAGCCCTCACTCCTAAAGCAGTTCCATTCTTAGAAAAATTACTCAACTCCTCCAAATCCAAAACTTCACACCCTTTCTTCTCACTCCTCTGATCTAAACCTTCTCCTCTCATGTTTCTTTCTCTCTCTTCCCTCTCACCCACCACCATCATTCTTAACTGATTCCTCACTCCTCTTCTCTTGTTTCAGTTCCCCTTAAAACCCTCAAACTCGTTGCTACTCTCTTTCGTCTGGCGGCAGTGTGTCGTCGATGTGTTACGATCTGCCATTGTTACTCCTGTTGATGTTGCTCTCATTCGTTCTTCCTTCCCTCTTCTATTTCGTATGTAGCACCGGTGACTTTTGTAGACTTCAACAGAAATGGAATTCCTGCACATAATATCCATTGACAGAAGAAAAACCACCAAAAAAAGATATAGTTAATGAGTATGCTAAGTTTAACACTTCAATTTAGTAAATACATGCTGTAAAATCAGAATTATTCAGCATCAAGGAATAAAAATAAGCTTCAACACTTCAATTTGATACTTGAATTTGTAAAAACAAAACTGAATTTAATAGAAGTGAAATCAACAAAATTGGAGGAGAGAGAAAATACTTTTGTTTGGGGTGGAGGTTCATCAACGCGGGTGGTGAAGGTGAAGGGGGACGTTTGGCTGCTAGAGATGTGGAATTTAGGCGGGAAATGGTGGAGGAGGGGATCTTGGTGGTGGTTTCGTGGAGAGAGAAAGTGGAGGTTTAATGGAGAGAGAAAGTGGTGGTGGTGGTGAGGGTGGGTGATGTGTTGGGTGGTGGGTGGTGGGTGGTGGGTGGTGGGTGGTGGGGTGATGTTGAATATGTGGTGGTGAAAAGGAAAAAGGAAAAAAAATGCATTTTACCTGTTGTAGCAGGATACTGATCAGCTGGGACCAATTTCAACAAAAATGATGTATAGCTGGGACCGCTCAGAAATAATCCTTAGTTGGAAATGAAAATGGCGGAACGCCCATAGTTGGAACTGTTCCTATCAATTTTTCCTAAAAGAAATTAAATTTGTGGGTTGAAAGTCAAATGCAAAATTTGAAGATAGTAGATTTTGACCCCCACTATTATTAGCTAATAGGAGAACTTGTGTATGTTGTTCGCTCATATACTTTATGTATGTGTATTATTTCTCTCTCCAATAACCAAAAGGGATCCCTCCAACATTATCCTCCCAAAGAAATTAATATTCCTCTAGATTTTTTTAATACATCGAGGTGGCACAATATCATTACTACGTGTGTACAAAAATTCTCTACAAACAAAGTGTTAGGCTATGTTTAGTTCACCTGAAATTTTCTGATCTGAACTTATCTGATCTGATCTGATCTGAACTTATTTTTTCTGATCTGAATTGATCTGATCTGATCTGAACTGATCTGATCTGATCTGAACTTATTTTTTCTGATCTGATTTGATCTGATCTGATCTGATCTGAACTGATCTGATCTGATCCGATTTACAAGATCTTATATTTTATAAAATATGTTATTACTATTATATTATTACTTTGTAATTCATCTGATCTGATCTTATCTGATCTGAACTGATCTGATCTGATCTGATTTACAAGATCTTATCTTTTATAAAATATATTATTACTTTGTAATTCATTATTATGCAATACATTATAAGATCTTATTTATAGTATTACTATTATTATCATTTTATTTCTATTACAACTTTTACACAACTTTTATTATTAATAATAATTATTATTGTTATCATTATTATAATAACAAAAACAATAATTATAATCATAAAAATAATAATTATTACTAAAAATAATTATATAACCCAAGTCATTAATTTATAAAAGCACTTATACAATATTTTACACTTTCCCTTAAAAAAAATATTTCACACTTGAGAAGTCAGCAGACTCAACTCTTTTTTTTCATATAAAATAAAATAAGATATACAAACGGCTATGACTTGTGCAAGAAAGAAATAAATAGCGTGCAACTTCAAATGGCTAGAGAGATTTGGAATTCGGTAGGAAGAGGTATACTAAATCTAAATTTATAATTTTTATCTCGCACTTAGCTTATTTTGAAATGTAATCCGAACTTAGTAGTTTCGTTGTCATGAATTTGAGCTATCATATTTTATATATTTCTTATTTTTGCGTCAATCTTATGTTCTTAACACGTGGCTTTTAATTTTCTATTATCTAATAACAACAAAGTAACTTAAAATGATAATAACAATGACAATTATAATGATAACAACAAGATTAATAATAATTATCAATAGTCATAATTAATAAGTACAACAACAACAATAATAATCCTTTTGAACAAATGTACTAGTAAATAATAATACTCCCTTTATAGATTTTTATCTTCTCACTTAGAATCATGAGGGCTTACGCCTGGGATGAGTTCGACTCATCTGTTCCTATAAACCAATGTAGCTTCCGTTGGGTGATAGATTGCTATACTCCGAATCTCTACAATCTTCCCTAACACGCCAAAAAGCGACGCCGGCTCCATACCTCTAAATATCGGATTTCTGAACTGCACGGTCTCTTCCTTCGGTCGAGCCTATTTGTTTGTTTCAGAAATCCGGTAGAGGGTGGTGAGGTAGAGCAAAGGCCCTCGTTCTACGTTCTACTTGGAGCTGCCTTATATGGATATTAGTAATATCCGAATGTTGCTCCAAGCTAGCCTTATTTACACCTAAAAAGAGTTTTAAAGGCTAAATAAGAGGCCTATAACTGTAGTTAAAGCATATAGCAATAGGGAAGTACTATAGCTTGTTAAAAGGCATTTATGTGTACTAACAATTAAGAAGTAAATCCTAGCTACAGTAGCTACAAAAAGGTCCCCTTACTCTATTCCCCTCCTAAGGTCCGGGAATAGAACGGGGTTAAATAGCAACATTAGCTACAGGAAAGGAACGCCCTCATCCCATTTCTTAGCAGAAATGGTACGGGCGGATAGGACAAGAACTACAGTAGCTTCAGTTACAGTAGCTGCATTAAAGACTAGTAAGCTAAGTTTATATTCTATTTGTTTAGCTCCTATCTTTAATTTCCTTAAATTAATTGAAAAAAGAAAAAATAAACAAGCAAAAACAAAATTAGCTGCATTGAATACAGCAGTAGGTTTTTCCGCCGGAAAGTTTGATGATGATGGCTATGCTAGTCGCTTTGGTTAAGGTCGATGGAAGCTCGCCAAAGGTTCATTGGTCGTGGCTCGAGGAAAGAAAGAAAATGGTTGTTTTGTGATGCAAGCCAAGCTATGTGAGAAGGGCATTGATGTGCCAAGTTTGTCTTGTCCAAGGTGCCACATAAGAAGCTTGATCACAAGGGTCTTTAGAGCGGAGTTGCCAAACTCTGGTTTGGCTGAATAACTAAGTAAAACGACTCAGTACACTAAGGGCTTTTTTCTGGCTTAGAGTCACCAAGAATCTCTCAGTCAACCGAGGAAGAAGGTAAGGCTGATTCGAGACTAAGAACAGCGGCACCGGTTACGATCACAGTAAGAGTTCAACTAATCTTATTTATATACACGATTTCTTGCATTCAGTTGAATGTGCGAATTCCCTCTCATCTCATCTGTCGATTCAAAAGGAATTTCTCGAGACCCGGCTTGAAGTCAAGTGAAAGAGTGGAACCAGGTGGCATTCCCATTCCCTTATTTGAAATAGGCCTTTTTTGCTTTTCTTTCAATTGTGCACAAGCTAAAGCTTCCCTTGCTTCAGGAAATTCATTAACAGCTTATTCTGATTTAATTGTTCTTCCTCCAACAACGGATATTCCAACAACACCAAGATTCTATAACACCGGATTTGCGGCATCAGCGTATTCTCTTCCTAAGAAACCTTCCTCCAGGATAAGTCAACCTTGCCTTACTTAGGTCAATCCCTTTTTGAAGAACCTCTTTTGATCCTCCACGTTTAGAAAGACCCAGGGGGAGTTCTTCTTAAATGAAATTCATAAATTCTCGATGGGAACCTCTTAATAGAGTGGAAAACCAAGCCAAGATTCATCGCCCGAAAGCACATCACACTTTATAGGAGTGGAGGAATCGGGTTGAAGTCAAAGCATGATCTACAATTGGACTTGTCCACATCGGTTCTATGTGAATTTAAGCCAGAGAGAATCTTTTACATTTTTCTCAATATATAAGAAAAAATATAGTCATGTGGGGTCTTGTTTGATTCGTCTCAATGAGTACTTTATTAATATTCAATTATTATAATTTTTACTTATATGTAATGAAAGATATTTAATAGTAATAATGAGTTTTTAAATATAAGCATGATCTGATCTGATCTGAACTTATGTTTTCTGATCTGATCTGATCTGATCTGATTAGATCTGAAATAAGCAAAAATAAGATGAACTGAACATAGCCTAAGTTCATATAAGATAAAATAAAATAAAATAAGATCATTAGATAATAAGTTCAGATAAAATAAGATAAGATCAGATATGATAAAATAAGTTGAATAAGACTGACTAACTATATTAAGCAATACAATAAACTTGAATATAAGATAAGATAAGTTTTGATTAGATAAGATAATTTCTAATAATAAGTTAAAATGAGTTGAATCAAACAAAGTTTTGGGCATATGAGGGTTAAATACCTTGGAGATAAGGGTGGAGGAGAATTGAACTTGGGACATGGGTGTGTAAGGGAACTCTCTTAACACCCCACCCCAATGAGTTCAAATCTTTTATCCCATATTTTGTGTACCTTAAGTGATGTTAAAATTTAATTATTTTCTATTGATTTATTAGAAAGTGATTTTAAAATTTAATTATATAGTCATGGGTGATACTAATATAGCAACTAATAAAAATCAATGGCACACAAGTCATATAAAAAAAATGACAGAATATTTTAATTCCACACTCAACTTGCTTCTCTTACTTTAATGTTATCGATGTGTAATTATTAACGAATTTGTTCTTTTTTTTTGAACTAATTATCAAATTGCTCAAGTCATTACCCATTTAGAGTACCAATTTGGTACTCCCTCCGTTTCCTAAAAATCTTTCCTCTTTCCGTTTAGGTGCGTTTCCAAAAAATCTTCCCTCTTTTACTTTATTCCTTATTTGAAATTTTTTCCCCTTTTTACCCTCTCATGTCTCTATCATATGGTCCACCATTATTAATTCAATTTTACTCTCTTTCTCTCTCCTACTTTAACCTCTTCTTATTTGTTTATTTATCTTAACCCTTTTCTCTCTCCTACTTTACCCATCCTACACCCCACACAAATTAATTCTCATTGGTATCTATAGTAACAGTAACAAGGAAGATCTTTAGGAAACGAAGGTAGTATCTCTTAAGATTTTTTTTTTTAGAGAGAGAGACAGATTGCTTGATTTCCTTACAGGTTACAATTAATGAGTAATGATGAATAATAACAAATTGACAAGTCACATTCACAAACATTAATATCTATTATCAATAATTGACGATTTAACCTACATTATATATCTAACCTTTTTCAAAAAAAAAATATATATATATATATCCAACATCATCGGTGATAAATCGAGTAGAATCGTCAAATATCAATAAATCAATGACAGTAGTACATATAAATATTACTTGCATGAGCCATCCAAATTCTCACGTGTCTATATTGTATATATTTCCATATAGAAGATCCAAAATTTTAGAGTTCTAGTCATTCAATTCATATCTATATAGACCACCACATGAATAAGTGAAATATATCTCTCTTATTGGTTTTTGTGTGAAATATATCTCTTTTTTTTTTTGATAAGTGAAATATATCTCTCTTATTTAGCATTAAAAAAAGTAGTTTGATTTTTTATTTTCCTCTTCTTTTTTTCTCCTTCACCCTCACCCCTTAAACCACCCACCCAAGCCACTATCCCCCTCCCCTTCCTCTTCCTAGCCTACGCTATTGCCACCAAAGCTCCTCTCCCGAAATCATACCTCCCCTACCCGGTCACCAACCCCCAAAATCAGCATCAACACACGAAAAACCCACCCCACCAGCCTTCTCTCCGAAACAGAGTAACCTCTACCACGTTATACGAACCCAGTAGGAAGCGACGAGGGGAGGGAGTGGCAAGGTTTTTTTAGGGGTGGGAAGGTCAGGGAAGGGGTGGCAATGAGTAGGGTTTTGTCGAGGGTGGGGGTGGTCACAGAGGGATGACATTGGGGTGGGGGAGGTAGAGGGTAAGGATGTGATAAAAAAAAGTTCAAAATAGTAGATGACCAATAAGAGTACGACACGTGGTATGTTTACTTGCTAAACCTGTTCGTTTAGGGTTACAGTGCATTCTTAGAAGACTTGTTATATAGTTGCGATTATTTTTAGCGGAACACCAATAGTTTCTAGTCAATTTTTCCCTAGTTCTATTTATCCTAAGATCCTAACAACATGATGAGTATGCACTAATTACTTGGAAAATAACAAATACTACATTACAAACTACAAACTGAATTTTTTAAACAATTTTTTGATAGTAATTTAGAAAGGCATACTTATTAAGTATCAGACCAATCTTGTCATATATAAGTATGCCTTTTTAAATTACTATCATAGCCTAAAATAGGGGTGTTTTCTTTTAAACAATATTTTTGATAGTAATTTAGAAAGGCATACTTATATATGACACCATATAGCTTTATTTTCGTTACAATCATATCATATCATATCAGACCAATCTTGATATTCTTATCAGCATTTTATATATTACCTAGTAAATTACCTTGTATTACTCAAGAATTTAAAAAATAGAAAAAAAAAAACATGTTAAAACAAACCTAACAAAATCTCTCATAATAAAGTTTATTTTTCTCGTAAATTTGCTTAAGCATAGTCAAAGTTCAGTTAAACCGTGAAACCAGACCATAATTGTCCCAAAATAAAACTAAAGATAACAAATCATGTCTTGATTAAGACCCTGTTCTCGTGGACTTATTTTCAGTTCAGTTAATTTCAGTTCAGTTTTGTTCAGTTTCTCTTTGCAATTCAGTTTCTTTTAGTTCAGTTCAGTTTCTCTCAATCCAAAGAACAAGGCCTGATTCAGAAAACAACTAACTTCCTTCTTTTTTAACATGTTACACCTTCATTTTTCATGCATGCCAATACAACATTTTGTGAACATATATCTCTATATTTGTATTTGTAAAAATTATAAAAGTATATATTATAAAATACATATTAAAACGAATCCAATAAGATATCATATGACTATTTTTATTCACGTATAAATCAAAACGATGGTCAAAGTGATATTTGTAAATAGTGTAAAATGTTAAAGTGTAACACAAGAAGTATTTCAGATGAAGATAATATAGGCTTTAAAATATTGTGGCAAAACAAAAGTGGGCAGTCTATTAAGTAGAGGGAGTAGGAAAAAAAAAAAAGAGCCTTAATTACTAGTAGCACTTTTGGTCGACATAATGCTAAGTTGATAAAGTAAAAT
Organism: Beta vulgaris subsp. vulgaris; assembly: GCF_026745355.1. Taxonomy (NCBI): domain Eukaryota; kingdom Viridiplantae; phylum Streptophyta; class Magnoliopsida; order Caryophyllales; family Amaranthaceae; genus Beta; species Beta vulgaris. Next base: position 46,521,831 of record NC_079204.1, on the reverse strand, counting down.
CAGAGAGCAGTAAAAGTTCAAAATGAAAAGAACCACCCAGAAGATTTACTGAAGGTCTTTTCAGGGAAGCATAAGGACTGTAAGAGTAACAGAAGAAGGGTTAAAACTGAAACATCAACCACTGCCCAATATGTACATAACGAAGGAAGTGTCTGATTCATAATGAGGGAGAAAGAATTAAAAGAAGCGATGACAGTGCTATAAGTATATGTAACATTGCATCATTCAACCATATTATAAATATTTATATATGTATATATGTATGGGGCCAAAACCAACCCAGTAGTTAAATGCATCTCAGTAAGGCCAGCATCTGTTCATGCAAGAATATGTGCATATAAGTGTATGATAGTGTACTACTCGTATGTTGCTTTCTCCCTTACTACTTGTATATGACAATAAAAAGAACAATAAAGACATTTGAGCTAGGAGAGAGAAACATAAAGAGAAAGAGAAACACATTAGTAACATTCAGGACCACTTCCCAAAACACAAAGACACTGTAGAATTTAAGAAACATTGCCCCCACAACCCTATAAAGTTTGCCAACGAGGTTGACAGTTTATACAGTGTACTCATTCATGCTAACATGCGCTACTGGGTTGCATGGACGAGCTTGTTCTAAATTATCACGATGATTTGGAATAGTAACATATCATAGTGGTGTTTTTTATAATTTCAGCAAGAATTATTACAGGTATACAAGAAATTGTCAGACGGAAAATGGGTATTTTAAATAAAATTTAGGAAAAATTGTCAAGAATAAGTCAAGTTTTGCGTTGACCGCTTTTAACAAGTCAACCTTCATTTATTCCAGTAGCAAGTAAAGCTTGTACATGAATTAGCTTTTAACAAGTTTTTTTTACTTATGACCTGAACAGCCCCTACAATTTCGTTCAGTTTTAACAGGTGTGTATTCTAGAACTCATTAAATTGTTCTCTAGAACATATTTGCACTGCTTGAATTTTATAAAAGTTCCGTGAGAAACTTAAAACTGAACAAAATTGTAGGGGTTGTTCAGGTCATAAGTAAAAAAACTCGTTAAAAGCTAATTCATGTACAAGCTTTACTTGCTACTGGAATAAATGAAAGTTGACTTGTCAAAAGCGGTCAACGCAAAGGTTGACTTATTCTTGACAATTTTTCCTAAAATTTACTCTGATCTTTTTCTCCGAAAAAATTACAAAAATGCTACTGTGATATGGGTATACTCTTGGCATACCCCTACTAAAAAATATAAATGAGTAGTTTCTCATTACCACCCATCAATTAGTACTACCATCCATCAAACACTCTTTCTCGCTACTGCCTTCTTTAACTGTCTATTTCTTGGGGACTGACTTTGGCATTCACTTAATCAATAAATGCCACCAAATTTGTAGACCATATTGTTAGATCAGTAGGTCCATCTTTGGCTGACTCTTCTTTGGGTAACTTTCTGCTATCAACTTATGTGTGGATCTTACACATTCACATGCACGTGGAACCCACAGTTGATACATTGTTATATTCTATTTTAATACGTTTCTACATAAAACTTTAAATCTTTTTTTCACTTTTTCTTAGAGGGTGTTTTAACAGATTTTACCTAAAGTGAAAATTGTTCTCTAATCTTGACAAGGTACGATATTGCTGTGAGAGACTGGATTTTTCAAACTCCATAAATAATTCATCTCTATTTAGGCTCCAATTCTATAATACAGATTCAGTTTGGCTTATTTTTTCAATAGTGGACTCGGACTTGAGTCGAACTCATACTATATTACTTAAAATTACTATAATTATAGTCGTAGCAAACAATTGCATATAATGTAATTCCATATTGTATGTGTTATTTGTGTCTTGAATCCTATAATAAATTAACTTTTGGGTGTCGAATAGTTGCCCAAACGAGCAATAATATTAATGCGGGTAAGAAATAAGTAGGGAAGTTACTACATCAAAATTTTGGAAATTTACTTGGGCGAGCTAATAGTGCCCCAAGTGTTGAGATTATTTTAGGGTTTCTTTTACTCCATTGAAAATCAAGAAAAGCCTTTGAGTCCTCCACTTGTGGATTAGGTATCATTCACCGAGCCACGTAAATCTTTATGTTTTTTTCTTTAATTTTTTATTGCTTTCTTATTTATTGTTGATTGTTATCCACAATAATCAAATACAACTACCACCTATTTGACAACATAATATACTTTGAATATATCGTTACGAGACCATAGTGATAATCAATATGATTCGAATTTATTGAATCTTACATAAAGCTCCATCTAATATAGGATTCAGATCGAATATTTCTTTCCTTTGCAATCAAATCGATATTTTCTTAGGATTGAGTCGAAATTGAATTAAAATTGTCATCTCTAGTTGCTGCTAGCCATATTGATTACATTCTACAACTCAAAGTACCTAGTTGTTCGAAGTTTATAAACCATTCCACTAGTTGTCAATACATGTCCTTCAGTAATATGGAACATAAGCCATCGTGAACTTTGTCAATAGGTTCTTGGATCCAAACCTCTTAATATGGTTAAAAATGTTTCAAGGAGCGATGAAAAGAAATATAGGCTCCATTTGTAAAGAGAGGTTTAAGATTAAATTAGATATTTGAGCTCATATTACAGGATTTGACTAGTCAATCTCTAATTTGGGTGTTCAGTGAATAGAGGTGTGAAGTAGCTTTTGGGCTCAAAAAACTCTTTATAAAAAAGCTAAGGGAATGAGTTTTTGATATTAGAGGTTTGAAAATGAGCTAGGAAATAACATTTATGTCTTAAAGTTCTTTAATATGATAACCCTTGCCAAGGTATCCCTAAACCTATCATGAGTATGTTTTTTATCTGATTTTTCTTATTTTTGTAAAAAAAATATTTGTTAATCTTGCATCAGTCTTGTCTTTCAATATCTGATTTTTTTTTCTTGTATGTCATGTCCCCAATATATATTCACCAAACATATTCATTATATAAATAATAAATGGTACAATAATGGATTATGCCCATGTCCTTATTAATATATTTGCAAATTATCAAATCATAAATTTGGATATTTGAAATTTTTAAATAATGATTAATATTGAATTTTATAGATTTGGTTAAAATTAATATTTAATAATATGTCTTACCCCAATATATATTTACCAAACATATTAATTTTATAAACAACAAAAAGTACAAGAGTGAAAATCTTGTCCTTGTTGGTCATTTTATACAATTAAATAGTAATCAGCTATCAGTTACTTACCAAACACCTTTACACAAACAGGTAGTCAAATCAACTGATACAATCAGCTATCAGCTAACAGCTTTGCGTAAATTGCCGAACAAGGCCATAGCAAATAAACCGTTCAACTTATTTTGACTTGTTTCATAATTAATAAGTTTAAATCAATCCAAATAAGTTCCAATAAATTCATAAGACAGCAAAAATTAGAGGAGATAAACTGAGCAAAATGAAGTGGAATGTATTTCCAAGATTGTGTGACAATGAAGTAATGAGATGGGGCTATCTTGTCCATTCACCTGCTATGTTTTTTTTAAAAAAATGGTAAGAATAAATTATTCAGGCTACCCTTACACGGGACCTCCACTCAAAAGCCCATTACAAGCCAAACACCTCCCAGACCCTCCTCCTCCCTTTAAATCCCAAGTAAATGCTTCATTGTAACAAAAGGGGCTGTCTTGTCTATTCACCTGCTGTGTGCCCTTAGGCCTCTATCTTCTCTATGCAGTTCGATTATTAGGATCTAGGACCCTTCGTATCTCATTAATACGAACTTGTTGGTTTGATCAAGATGTTAAATATTAGAACCAGGCTATAATGATTGCTTTGGGAGAATCATATTGAAGTGTATAATTTCTCAAAGGTCGTGTTTCTTTGTTAGGATTTGCTACCTTCTGTCTTCCTGTCATGGTCCAAAACCATTCTTTTAAGAGATCGAATTTTCCTTATCCTTCCTTTCCACTTAAGAATCAAGTGTATGAAATTACGCTATGTAGACCCATAATGTGTTAGATCCATTAAAGTTCAACTAACTATCCCCCAAATATAAGAAGATAAAAAGCAACAAAAAGAAGTTGAAGACCAAGATTATTCTATAAATATATCACATTAAATTTCAAGCTAGAACAGAAGGAAAACAAATGTACATCAGTAGAATTTTAAAAAATGGACAACAAGAGGAAATTAGAGTAGCTCAAATCTCAATTAACAGAGCTTACTAATTGAGGTAGTGTTACAGCCTTACAGTCAGATAATGATAAAAAATTATTAAAAGAGACGGTCTAATTTTAATATAAAAGTAGATCTAGTTACTAAATCAATTAAACTAGTCACTGAGAAAAATTAATCTAATCACTATTGGGCTATATCTCTTTTTAATGTTGAGCTTACCATTACCGAATTTTAATTTAAAAGTAGGCGGACTCTTACAAGAAAAAAACGATAATGATTTGATAAACAATAAAAAGAGAAAAAAGAACACAAAGTTGAATGTTTCTACGACAAAATCCCAAAAATTGTAACAATAAAGAAAACAAGAAATAGAAAACATATTCCCAAATACGAGGAGCAAAATAATAATATGAAATTTCCTTGTGCAACTTGGGTTGCTTTTAAGCAGGAGACCTACCTGCCTGGATAAGCATAAATGAGGAAGTCGCAATAGTTGCGATTTGCCCTCAATCATCATTTATCTAACTATATTTATGAAAAATATATGAAAGAACATCCATCATATCGTATAGTAAGACTATAAATTCATTTGTCGGTTCTCTGTCACACCTATGAATATTATACAATTATATGATCCACATAAATCTTATAGCAAACTAATTGAGACACATCAAATTATTGAAGACCACAAACTACACCATGATATTCTCAACACACAAAAATATCTAGATTGGAACTAGCAAGTTGACTAGTGAAGTTGACATCAACAACAGTTGTGGAAAAACAAAAAAAACCTCAAATTTCTACTTCAACTAGCAATGATTTGAGACTATGAAGTTTCCTGTAAGACATATAGAAATAATGCATATAGATATAACTAAACTTTCAGTAACTAAAGAAGATCCATCAGAGAAATAGTGCACCTTCTTAGTGGAACCACTTATCAACCATATGTCACTTACTTAGAACTGTAGACACCAAAAAAAACAGATTTCCAACGAAGGAAGTGGAATTTTTGGAGTCAATTTCGTTAGTCAATAAATGGTAAATCCACCTTATCTTCTAACAACTCTAGGTTCGAATTCTGGACTATGATAATGTTATGTTTAATTTATTTTGACTTATTTCAGAAGAAAAATTGTACTTCCTCCGTTTTTATTAGATGTTACACTTTTCAAATCACGGACTCCTAGGTAATTTTTGGAGAGGAGAGAGATAGAGAGAATGAAAAACAAAAGGGTCCATGTGAGCATGTGATAGGAGAGAAATAAAGAGAAGTTATTACCCAAAATAGAAAGTGTAACATAAAAAAAAACGGAGGAAGTATATTTTTTTATTGAAACAACTCATCAATCTAGGGCGGCAACAAACTTTAACATGTCAAATAATTAGAACTGTAGACACAAGGGGAAGGGTGTTGCTAATTGCCACACTGTCAACAAACAGCAAAAGAAAGTGGAAATATTGAAGTCAAATTTTATGTCAATAAATCCACCTAATCTTCTAAGGCTCCAGTTTCAAGTTAAATTAAAATCTGAATTAAATAACTGTTCAACTTATTTTAACTTTTTTCAAAAAAAAAAAAGATAAAATAAAGCATGGTATAAAAATTTGTTCCAGATAAGTTTAAATAAGTTCAACTAAGTCAAAAATCAATTGTGTAAAAAAGCATTGTAAACCTATTTCATCGACGTTGAAGAATTAAGAAAATTTGGGAAACTCTTGACTCTTACAATGATCCAAAATCATATAATCAACCACATATCTAAGTAATCTAACCAAGGAAGACATGAAGGTACCTATAGAAAGAAAGCTAAATACACCACGAGATTTCAGTTTCCAGGAAATTAATTAATTGTTGAATATGAAGGTCTATTAATAGTGTTATATCAGTCAATTGCCTCTCTTTGTTACACAACATGATTGATGCATCCTCTAAAGTAGAGATTTTTTTTTCTCCCTCTCAATAAATGAAATCGGGTTTCTTCTGATTTATGGTAGGGTACCATCTTCTTCATGACATGGTGGTTCGATTTAAACTCTGTGGCCTGTCACCATCTGTCCCAAATGCATAGCAGATTACTGGACCGAAGGAAACCATACATGACTTTAAGGCCCTAAATGCAAGAATATTTGGGTCCAGCCTAATCATCCTTAGTGGTTACAGGCCTATTCATCTCAACTCTCAAGTGGTTAGACTAATATTTGGGTCCAACCTAATTATTTTGAAACACGAAAGGTCAGATTAATGTTAGTACAACAGAGTAGTCACCATCTAAGTAACCTACAAGCTGTGGATATTTGATATTTCTAAGCTTCTCCTAAAACAATAGTTATAACTCAAAATCGAGGAGAAAAAAAAATTACTTTTATGGCTGCAAAGGCATCAGACAGCAAATTGAGTGTTAATTGTGCAAAATTTTCCACTACTGTGTCTATCTATAATGTATGGTATATATAACTTCAACTATACATACAAGTCACCAATAAATCCTTTTAGAATACATACTACACTTATCTCACTATTCCTGACAGTATATAGATTAAAATCTTGTATGTATGAAGTAATTTAAAAGAAAAGAAGGGGAGAGGGGAGGGGGGGGGGGTTAAGTTACGAACTATCCAGTCAAGTATCTAGATAGATGTTAGCCTGCTACAAACCAAGGAGCAATTTTTATCACCTGCAATTGGTTTGTATGCACCATCATCAGCTTTTCTCCTGCCGAGAAGTTGACATATGGGTGTCTTCAATGTGTCTTGTGAGTAGAGAGATCCCATAATGTGAGGCGCTTGACGCAGCATAATATGAAGTTACTGTAAGCTGGGTGAACTTAGGAAGAGCATAGCCTGCACATTTGGCGAGCAATGGACATACTAGACTTCAGTGCATATTCGCTCTTCAAACTGCCAAAAGCATAGTCACAGCATAACAGTATGCAAGCATTTTCAGGTCTGGACTACAGCATAAAATGCCTAGAGTATAGAGGATATAAGAATAGGGAAAAGTACTCCGAGACTGTTGTTGACATCTAACACAAAACTGTGAAATAGCAGAGCCTGACACAATATTCCAGCAGAGATAGTCTATGCAGCAGACCACAAAACAGAAATACAGAAATACAAAATCTTAAAGCACAGCAAATGTAGGGAAAGCCCAAATATGAAAAACACACATCAGATATACTTAGTTAGGACTTAGGATATGTGAATATTTGTCACGATAATAGGCAATTCAATCAGTGTTTTAAAGAAATAGCTATGCTGTCACTCCTGGCTCTTACATTTCACACTAAGGCACTGTTCTCTTCCCCTCATAATCCATAGTTCTAATAAGGGCTACCCAACTCAATTCACAACTCCAATAAGTTCCACGCACAACTAGTTTAAAATAAGTAGAGTTCAATTGAAGAGAACACACCTTAAATTAGTATTTAAGAAAAAACTAATCCCACATCATTTAACCCCCCCCCCCCCCCCAACCATTTCTCTACTCTTTCTTCCTCTCCCTGCCATAAATTATTTAAACATCCAATACTTTTAAAGACCGCTTCTTATAACTCCCAGATTTGATCCCATACGATTTCTCCATTAATTTGGCCCACTACCACATAAATACTAAGAAATGCCTCTTACCCTTCTGATTTCAAAATTTGTCCAAAATCTTGCAAAGCTTGGTTTTCCCACTCCAATGCTAGTTCTGAAAAACTGTTTCCTTCTACTTTGCCTTAACAGGAAAAATGGGTGGAGGGGAGGAGGATCACATTCCCTGTGCCTTTTGCCAATCTTAATAATTTCTCACTTGCAACATCGCTTTTGGTTTTAAAATAAATTTCAAATGAGTTCTGAAACATTTCTTTAGGAACAGATACATTGCATCTCGAGAATGTTTCAGTGCAAAGGAAAATTCGCCTGGAAATCCTACCCCATACATTATTCTCCTTGAAATATGTATAAACAGATTCTATTGACTATCTTGCTCTCAGAAAAGTCCACTTCACACCCTCCTATTCATGTAGTTTAGCAACGCACTCACCAATTATTATCCCATGTACAAGACTTTAATGAAGGAGTTACATGTACAAGACATCAATGAAGTTATTATCCCATCGAAACAAATAAAAATAGAAAAACGCAAGTCTGAAATAGTTAGGTGTAATTTAATATACATCTCCACCAACATCCAAGTAGTTTGCACTTTGCACAACCAGATGAGGCAAAACTTTTTGTAGGATCCTGATTCAGCACAAGCAATTATTAAGCACTGGTGACTGGCCTAAAGAATTGCAATCACTATTATGCACCAACAAAAAGCCCATAATGCTAGATTACTAAAAGTAAGGCAACACCTATATATATTATTAAAACGTGTAAGCGAATAGGCACGCCGCCATGTGTCAACCCACTTTACACGCTGACGGTGGCGTCGCTTTATCTCCAACATGGCATCCCCTTAGAAAATGATCTTACTCTGTAACATCATGATCTTATGCTAAGACCCACCATAACCCTTCCATACTCTATACCTACACTAGGAGAAGGCAGAGGAAGAAACAGGCACACAAGAGTAGGGGTACTAGTGTATTTTCAGACAAGGAGCCAGGTGGATCTAGTACTGTTGAGACAGGTGAAAACAGTACTATGACAGCAGCAGAGAAGCGGGGAATATTCCCAGATAGTAATAATTAGACTATTGGAGCGTTTGTTTAGAGCGAGAAGAATGACTAGGAAATAGAGCACTAACAGCAAATCTTGTAATAAATAGAGGAGACTAGGAGAGGTAATGATTAGCAAATCATTCAGAAAAAGTGTCAGCTAGTGTGTATTGGGAGATAATCTAGACCTCTCGAAGTCTAGAGTTGTATCTGAGGTTTCCTAATCACTGAATACAATCTATCTTCAAGCTTTCCATAATTATATTCCTTATTGTCCGGTAGTTACATACTTTTGCTCGGGGAAGTCAGTTCCTAGAATCTTAGTACTAAACTATGACTGACAACATGTCAACCCAGACTATAAATCCTTCTTATGTTATTAGATTACCGGGGCATGTCCCAGGCCCAACAGCTTGTTCTACATTCCAAAATAAAACAAAATCTTACCACCAAAAGCAGCACATACAGCTGACGACATCAGTAAGGCTGGAATCTGCAGCAAGTACAAAAAACATTGTAAAATAAATCTAAAACAAACAAGCAGGTGCAGAAAACAGTACGATAAAGGGGAAAGTAACATTATAGAAAGGTAAGTAAAGAATACTGTATAAGAAGTATAACATTCGGTTTATAATAACCTATCATAAGTGAACCAGACTTACCCCAACAACAAATGGAAGCCACTTGGGTCCTTTAACATGCTTCTGGACAAAAGGTATCCCTGTATAATGAGCATCATTAGACTAAAGACATCCTTTCATTATAAAATAGAGTAAGAGAATGTTACCAGTATTAAAGCCATGAGTAGCACTTAGCATTGCTCCAATTCCAGTGCCAGCCTACATAACAGGGCTTACATCAACCAATATACATACAAGAAAATGAAGTCTGAAAAACAACGAAACGAATCCTTTGAACACCTACAAGCAAAGATAATAGATTAAATGATCAAAAATAAAAATTGAAAACAATATCTTCTTCAGATGAACAGAAGAATGAAAAAAGAAAAAGAAATCCATCCATAAGGAAAGTTTATTAGAGTCTACAAGGACCATATAAGTGGAAACAAGGATGGCAGCCACATTGTGCATTAGACAAAGACCACCCCGAAAAATCCCTATCAGCTTAAATCAGGAGAGAGGATAGGAAATGAGCTCCATCCCACAAAACTTGTATCAGGACTGTTTCGTTAAAACCAAAGAAGAGTAGTATCCACCCAAACTCCACAGTCTAGACATGCAGCATTGAGATATTACTTCGCAGAAGTCAAGATGTTCCTCATTATCTTGCTTGTACCGAACACGTGTAGGGAGGAAGAAAAAGGGAGGAGACATGGGAAATGAACTTTCATGGACTAGAAGCCTAGAAGCATGAGTACCTGACAAAACATCCCATGAAAACTATACCACTTCTATAATACTTTAATTAATCCAAAGGAACTACCAAAACTCAGATAATGTATCAATAAGATGCTTTTAGACAATTACTGGAACCCAACCTTCCCTCATTTTCCTCCAGTTTATACACGAGGCTCATACTCATGAAGAAATCTCTTTTTCACTTTACTTTCTCAACCCAACCATAGACAGCCTCTCATGAATTCCATCTTAAGTTATACACCCAGATTAGTGGAGAGGGTAACGAGAGATAAATAGTACTTCTATATAGGAATTACTAGACAATCCCTCCTCCAATAATTTAAGCCCCCTATTCCTATCATCTAATCTTCTAGAAGTTCTCAAAATGAAATCCCGAAAATTCCACTTAAGGGAGTCGTGAATGAGGGAAAGGGACATTTTGGACTACACAACTAGCTAGAGAAGAGAAGAGAACTTATATAGAGCATTGGCATGCATATACCCACATAAACACAAAGACACAAGACTTACTTAACTTACTCCTATGCCAAGACTAATTGAAAGAGATGCAAATTAGGGAGGACATTCATAAAGTTCTTCAAGACAAGATGCTACATTTAAAAGGAGCAAAATTCCACTTACTTTTACCTTTTCCAAATTAATAATGTCTAGAGCGGGAGGAGTGGTAACATTATGGCTATCTCTAGCTGTTAACATCTCCTCTAATTGTGAAGAAGTAGCTTTGGCTCCTGTTTTATTGAGACAACTTTATAGATGTATTTTTAGAAGTAGAGAGTCTTTTAAAGGTTTTGGAATTCATATCTTTGAATCCCCCATCTTACAAGTTTTTACCCAACCAGAGAAACCCCTTCCTGTCATGGGGCTCTATGTGGCTGAAAATCTAAATGGTACGAGAGGCCTCGCCCGGCAGATAGGGATGAAGAAGAGTGCACCAATGAAAAGAAAGGCCAAATAGTTCGCATCGGCAAACAGATCCCTTGCGGCGTAAAAGCCCAAATTGTGGAAGTTACTCGAGAATTCCAAGATGTATTTGTGTATACCGTCGATGAGATGCCAGGCACCGACCCTCAGCTCATGGTCCAGCGCCTAAACATCCGGGAGGGGCATCGACCGGTTAAGCAAAAGTTAAGACACCAAGGTGTCGAGAGAAGCACCGCCGCAAAAGAGGTCAATAAGTTGTTAGCCGCGGGTTTTATTCGAGAATGTCAGTATACCGAATGGCTGGCCAACGTAATCCTAGTCCGCAAATCATCTGGGGCTTGGAGAATGTGCGTCGATTTCATAGACCTCAAGATCGATAGGCTAGTCCACTCGACAGCCAGGCATGCGCTCTGTAGCTTCATGGACGCTAATGTCGGGTATCACCAGATCCCCATGGCTGAAGAAGAGCAAGTACACACAGCTTTTACCACTAACTCCGGCGTCTACTGTTACAAAGTGATGCCTTTTGGCCTCAAGAACGTCGGGGTAACTTATCAGCGGTTGGTAAACAAGATGTTCGAAAAGCAAATAGGGCAAAACGTAGAAGTCTATGTTGATGATATGAATGTTAAAAGCAAGAAGGAGGAATATCATATCTCAGATCTAAGGGAAACAGTAGAACACCGGGGCAATTTATCAGCGGCTGGTAAACAAGATGTTCGAAAAGCAAATAGGGCGAAACGTAGAAGTCTATGTTGATGATATGAATGTTAAAAGCAAGAAGGAGGAATATCATATCTCAGATCTAAGGGAAACACTTTCTACTCTACGCACCCACAACATGAAACTCAACCCAAAGAAGTGTGTCTTTGGTGTAAAGGGTGGGAAGTGCCTCAGCTTCCTCGTAGATGAAAGGGGCATAGAATTTAACCCCAACAAAATTCAAGCCATCATCGAGATGAAAAGCCCTTGAATTGTCAAAGTCCAACACCTAAGCGGTTAACCGTTTTTTCATTACGGTTTTTCAGTTAACCATTAACCGTTATTTTGTGCTTTAATTAAAAGCTTGATTACTGTTTGATCTATTTATTTCTTTTTGCCTGAAGTTAATTTATGTTATAGTTTGATCATTAATTGAATTGCAACATAGTACATTAGCAAGGTTTTATCTAATTAAAACCGGTAACCCCTGGGGACTAAGTCTCCCATTGCATTCAATATCAAACTATTGGTTGTCCATTGACTTGTTTGCAAGGTCAACGAACTGATTTTGCACCAACAAAGGGCTAACAACCCCAACTTGACATTCTAAGTAGGATGCTTCATGAAACCCAAAGTACTCCGTAGAAGATAGCAAATTCCTTTGCTAACTCTGGATCTCTCAAGCACTCTATACAACGTTGTTTAGACCTACAAGAGACTTCAAAATGAGAGACCTAAATATGTACCTCATCCACATAAGTAAATGCTAAGAACTAATATTAAGGAGGAGGGTACTTTTGATATTATGTTCTTTAGTTTACTTTAGAAATAAGTTAGATTGTTTTATGGAAAAATAGTACAAAAAAAGTGCAACTTAGAATGTGAAAGGCATGTTGCATATTGGTAAGAAAATTGGGTGAGTTTTTAAGAGTTGGGAGAGAATCAAGCCTCTTGAAAGCTTGAATATCATTTGCATTTGTTGGTTATACTGTTATTAATCCATCCAAGTTCATCTTCTTCCCTTAATTTCTCCAATTTAGCACTATAAGCTATGCAAGCTAAGTTAATTTTCGGTGTATTGTATATCACAATAGGGTGGAAAAACCATCTACAAGAAAAGCTAAGCATTGTGTGTCGGAGGTTGGAATGAAGGCAGATGCCATTGGAGACCACCACATGCAGTGATAAAGAATTAAAAGTGAACCTTCAATTCCTCTTTGGCCTCGGGTAAGAAGGTGACTCTAGAAAATTCCCTTAGGGGAAGATTTGGAAATTCCCAAAAGGGTGACACAAGCACAACAAGTACAAGTGCCTGGGAAGAAATTTATGGCACACGAATTATTAAATTGCATTGAGGACCTCCATTTACCCTAATGACACCAATACTTCAGATTTTTATACCTCTTCTTATCCAAGACCAGTGCAACAAGGAAATATGATTGTGCCTGAGAGTGCACATTCTCTTCCTAAACCAAATTTTTCTACCCAACTTACGGTCTTACCTAATACATCTGCTACTTCAAAACCCACTTTCTCATTTCAGTTTTGACCCAACTATCCCACCTCAGAGCTCAATATTCCACCCAGCCTATCTCCTACTCATTCAACCCATTATTTGACCTCCCAATATCATCTTTCGCTCTGCAAAATCAAACCACCCAACCCATCTTTACATCATTACAACCAAACTTTAGGCCCAAATTTTATCTTTAATGTTTATTTAACCCAGAGTCTTACCATCTAAATCAGGCCAAACCTTACCTTACCTCATGATATTTTCAAGGACCAATTTTTCAGCTGTGCTTTCAGAGAAAATACAAGACTCACCACTGAAGAGCTTCAAAGGCAATGGAAGCCAGGTATCAAGGAAGGCATTGACCACCATTACCGAGGCAGGGAATTGAGTGCCAAGTGCTATTCACCATGAGGACAAGGTGGAAGTTCGGCGGGCCAGTAATGCTAAGAACTAATATTAAGGTGCAGGGTAATTTTGATTATCTTCTTTAATTTACTTGGGGAATAAGTTAGATTGTTTGTCAGGAAAAGTAGTATAAATATAGAGACTTAGAACGTGAAAGGCATGTTGAATATTGATAAGAAAATTGTGTGAGGTTTTAAGAGTTCAATTGAAAGAGAATCAGCCTCTTGAAAGCTTGAATATCACTTGTTGGTTGTACTGTTATTAGTCAATCAAAGTTCATCTTCTTCCCTCAATTTCTCCATTTTAGCACTATAATTTGTGCAAGCTAAGTTAATTCTTAGCAATAGGATAGGTTAACATATCAAATCAGGTTTGTGTTTATGTCTCTAATCCAAACCTAACCCATTTATTAACAAATTGAAAAGCTCAACCCTAATCTGACACGTTAATTGAATGGGTTATCCATTTGACCCATATATATAATCTTACTATTGGATTTTAATTATAACTAATTATTCTTTCAATCTAAATACAAATTTCACCCAAAAGTATGCATGATTAGAGTTTAATTAAGAAAATGTGTTTTATTATTAGATTAAAGTTTTACATTTCTAATACAACTTTTCAGGATATTAAGTTATTGGCAGGGCCATGGAGAAGGTTTTTCTAAAGAGATGGCATAACATAACATGACTATATATATATAGCTAAAGAGATGTGGTTTACAAATAAGGAGATGTGGTTTGGTGGTAAAATGATGACACTATTACATAAATAGTCAAGGGATCAAAACCTAATATATAACTTCTTTTTTGTAAACTGAAATAAAAGATATCATGTCATGTCTTACATGGCGCCATGTCAACATGTGGACTTGTGGAGATTGAAACACGTGGCAGGATCCAATGTGCATGTTTTAATAATAGTAAAGATTATATGTAGATGAGTAAACACGTCAAAGCGGGTTAATTTAGAATTGAAATGTCCATCTTAACCTAACCTATTAAAAGCATGTTAGTCTTCTACGAACCTATTTACTTAAACGGGCTGAAAATGACCCTAACATGCTGTTTTCGGGTAGGTTCGGCAAGTCGGCTCAGTTTTTCCCATCCCTACACAAAAGGGTTAATAAAAGAAAAAACATACAATTAAGAACCTAGAGACTATGTCTCTCACACCACCAAAGAGGCAACCACATGAAACCCTAACTCCTTAGGCACAACAAAGAGTCACTATTAACCGCCAAAAGCATCATCCTCAATAGTAACGAACCATACATGCCATCTTAAATCACTCTCACCAACACCACATCCTTTGCATATGATATCAAAGATATTGAAATGTACTTATACCTTTCACAAAAGATAAGTTCAAAATTTAATTGGAATAGCGCGCGCACAACAAAAAAAAAAGGGGGGGGGGGAGAGAGAGAGCATACCACAGCAGTAGCATCGTGCAACACAGAAGTAATGGTCCATTCACTGTTCTTCTGTATCATAATGAAACCCGAAAAAGCAATTCGTCAGCCCAACAAGAAACCAAGAAGTCTCTCAAAGGCATATCTTCTAATGATTATAATACATACTATAGTTGACAGAAAGAGGGCAATATGGAATCTAGTCACAGAAGAAAGATAAAGCGGATAGAAGAATAGGAGAAAAAGGAACATACAGAATTAGAGTCAAGAAGGGAGAGGCAACGCGGGCAGCGAGGGGTGCCGAGGCCAGGATTGATGGTTGGATCATGGTGATAGAGATTTCCAGTCCGAAGCTTCTCCTCATACACTTCTCGGGTCCCCATCCCCGATAATGCTGGTGTTCTGTGAGCTCCGGGGTACTCACGGCTACAGCTAGCACCCTAGCATGCACAAAACTCTCCTCCTTAGTAGGGCTAAATGCAACCAGAAATTATGGATGGTGGGTCACTACTTAGCATCGACCACTTTGTAACCAGTCCATGATTTTATTTTATTTTTAAATACTTCGAAAGAATCATTCAAAAATTAATAATCTTTATTATATATGGCAAGGAGTGGGGGACACCAAAAAATAAAATAATGAAAACTAAAAAGAGAGGTTGTAACTAACTACTTCACTTCAAGAAAAATGGAAAACAAAAATCGTATCCTACAATATCTGTAACTTCTCAAAGTATCTCAACTGCATATAAGCAACTAAATTTTTTTGAAAACATAGAAAATCCCTAATTTAGTGGGAAAACTCCCATGATTAACTGCAATATCTCCCAATATCTTTCATCTTTCATCTATAACTCCCAAAATGACCATATAGTTAAGCGCTCAAAATTCTTATCAGTTCTTCATCTTCTACCCACATTTCAAACAAAGCGCAATACTATCGTCTATCAAGTACAATTCCCCTTTTGAAAGGCCAACAGTCAGGTATTTTATAGTTTCCTTTTTTTTTGTAAAGGAAAAGAATAATTTTTGTAACTAATATTTTCATTAAAAAGTGGAAGAAGGAAAATGGTTAGGGAAACAAAATTATCTTCCCAGTGTTCAATTCTCACTCTAATCGAATAAGGGGTCATGTGTCGAAACTTTCATCTCTTCTTCTACACTAAAAAATTTGAGGAACACACCGAAGAAAAGAAAAAAAAAAAAAGTTGTTTTCTAAGGAATTCTGTAGTCAGCATTTTATTTTCTTCTTTCCTACATTCTCGCTTTCTTCTTTCCAAGATAAACTTTACCGTGATTTGATTATTTCAGCTACAAAATACATGTAATTAGGGATTTCGAAAGTAAACCAAAACGAGAATCCAAATTACCAGTCCCGTCCCTGAGCGAGGGCAAAAGGGGCGGTCGCCCAGGGCCTAATTCTGATGATTTAATCAAGTGAACAATGGCATGAAAATACGCCCATCTACAAATTGTATCATAAATTTAGCTACCATATAGTTCCATGAAACAAACAAACATGAATTAACAAGTTATACCCAGAAATTTGAATCATGAAAACATGAAATAACCAAGTATATGAGATAAAGAAAAAATAGGTCGAATTCATGAAACAAACAATAAAAACCGCATAAAAACAAACAATGGCATGAATAATCACATGAAGTAGATCTAAAAATCGTAAATTGACACCAAAATTCGTAACAATAACAAAAATCGTCTGAACAAGTAGATTAATCCAAGGAACAAAAGAAGAACCTGGAACGAGCTTCTGCAATTCGAGCACGAGGTAGAGGAGAGAGAATACGAAATTTCAGATTCAATTGGCTTGTGTGAGTGAGACGAAAAATGTATGGAGTTTTTGACTGATATGGTGTATACGAAATGTAGAGGAGAGAGAATACGAAATTTAGATTCAAGTTCGCCTGTGTCAGTGGAGGAAAAGTGTAGGGACTAGGGAGTTTTTGACTGACCTAGGACCTGTTTTCCCAACTTATCAGTTCAATTTAATTAAGCTCTAGATAATACTTTTACTCTCACATATCACTATTTAGTTTAATTCAATTCACCTATTTTATGCCGAAGAGACCAGGCTCCTAGGGTCTGTTCTCTCCAACTTATTTTCAGTTCAGTTCAGTTTAGTTTAGTTCAATTCCGTTCAGTTCAGATCAGTTCAGTTCAGCTCTTGACAATACTTTTACTCTCACATATCACTATTCATTTCGGTTCGGTTCGGTTCAATTCAGTTCAGATCGGTTCAGTTCAGTTGTTTTATGCCGAAGAGAACGGTCCCCTAGTGTATACGAAATTTCATGTGGGACGTTTCTTTTACACAAAGTATTAGCAATAATATTATTGCGCGACATAGATGAAAAAAAATTATTATTTTATATTAAAGTGGAATAAATGTGTGATGAAAAGTTAGTGATCTCATTCTAAAAATAGAAACAAAAACAATGAATAAATTAATAGGGGGCATCTCAAAAAGAAACACGGGTAAACTAATAAAGACGGGAGGTAGTGCAACGCAATTGAAGTCAGTCAGTACTTCCTCTAGATTATTTCTTTAATTAATATATTAATATGGAATTTTATATACCATAATTCCATATTCCTTCCTATCTCCTAGATATCAATTATGATAATTATATTTTTAATTGATTACCATATCATATATATTAGTTTTGTTATGCTAAATAGCTAAAGTGCCTAGGTTAGAATAAAATTAATAGATCGTATGATCAATAAAAATTTAGATTAAACTAAGGATTATTTGTCTCTGCATTAATAATACAATTAAATATTGGATCATCACCTAATAAAAGTAATCATTATTTTAAAATTAAATTTAACTATGTTATGTAATACGAATATCGATGAATTTTATGTGATATGAATAATTATTAATTATAGAGAGATATACAGATTTGAAATCAGTTGCTAACAAAATATTTAAATCACAAATTCTACCAATTACGCACATTTTAATAATTCAATAAAAAAAATTATTAGACATTTAATTTATTAATTAGACATAAATTTATTCAAGAAAGAAAAATTAACAGCTCATGGAATTGAGATTGATTACTTGTCGAATTTAAAATAAATCACATCATATTGTCGAAAAATTGATCTTGGGGAAATATATTTATTTGAAATCAGTTCCTGAAAAGAATTTATAACCAAATCTTGTCAACCTTGCATTCTATAATTATGCTATTTTTTAATTCATTGGTAAAATTAAATAAAGACATGTTGTAACTTTTCAACAATATTAGAAAAATGGTTCGTAGACAATAGTAATACTAAA
Organism: Beta vulgaris subsp. vulgaris; assembly: GCF_026745355.1. Classification (NCBI taxonomy): domain Eukaryota; kingdom Viridiplantae; phylum Streptophyta; class Magnoliopsida; order Caryophyllales; family Amaranthaceae; genus Beta; species Beta vulgaris. Next base: position 46,503,361 of record NC_079204.1, on the reverse strand, counting down.
GTCATAAACAATGCTACTTCCAGTAGCAATGTCAAAAAGCTCAAATTTTATGTGCTTATGCTTATATTATTATAATTCAATCTATTATTCTATAATATTTTAATCAATAATGTAAAGCAATATGATTAATTATTAAAATTATCAATCACAAAATAGGTAAATATGGCTAAAAGACAGTCTCTTGAATAAACAAAAAATTGTTACATTTATTCCTATTAGTTTAAATTGGATTTAGTCATTTTAGAGAATCAGTATTTGCAAGGTTAAGAAGGAAAAAGGAAGGAAAATTCTACGTGATAAATAATAAGTAAAATTATAAATCTCAAAATAGGTAAATGTATTAGGGTATTCTGGTATTATTACATATTTAAAGTATAAGTTATTATTTATGACAAGATTGGATACATTACTTTTGTTCTATTTAAAAAGCAAGCATGTAAATTGGTTGGTAGATTCATTTATAAAATATTAAAAAATCAAGAAAAGATATTTTCATTGTTTGGTTTTGTTTGTAAACAAAAATATACCATATCTCTGTTATATAAGACAAGGGGAACAATGGTGTCCCCCTTGAAATTTACTTAAATGCCACTCTGGCCACCTAATCAACCCAAAATGGCCAATTTCATGCATAAACTTGCCAAAACAAAAATATTAATCAAATCAAATTTAAACCCAATCAACTCATATAAGATTCAATCATATAAACTTGCCAATAAAAAAGATTCAATAAAAAAAAAATTCATAATCAAGAACTTACCAAACGTTAATACTACATACAATAACAAAAAAATTACACGACATAACATGCTTTCAAATCAATTTTACCATAACACAATCTCAGTTACAAACATTTTCATCACATGTCCCTTAATAGGGGATATCCCTTATTAATTTATTCATTATTTTTGTTTCTATTTTTAGAATGAGATCACTAACTTTTCATTATACATTTACTTTGATATAAAATAATAATTTTTCTTTTCATTTATGTCACACAATAATATTATTGCTCATACTTTGTCTTTAAGAAACGTCCCACATGAAATTTCGTATACACTAGGAGCATGTTCTCTTTGGTATAAAATAGCTGAATTGAATTGAACTGAACTAAATAGTGATATGTGAGAGTAAAAGTATTATCTAGAGCTAAATTAAATTGAACTGAACTGAACTGAATTGATAAGTTGGGAAAACAGGTCCTAGTTCAGTCAAAAACTCCCTAGTCCCTACACTTTTCCTCCACTGACACAGGCGAACTTGAATCTAAATTTCGTATTACATTTCGTATACACCATATCAGTCAAAAACTCCATACATTTTTCGTTTCACTCACACAAGCCAATTCGAATCTGAAATTTCGTATTCTCTCTCCTCTACCTCGTGCTCGAATTGCAGAAGCTCGTTCCAGGTTCTTCTTTTGTTCCTTGGATTAATCTACTTGTTCAGACGATTTTTGTTATTGTTGCGAATTTTGGTGTCAATTTACGATTTTTAGATCTACTTCATTTGATTATTCATACCATTGTTTGTTTTTATGCTGTTGTTATTGTTTGTTTCATGAATTCAACCTGTTTTTTCTTTATCTCAGATACTTGGTTATTTCATGTTTTTATGATTCGAATTTCTGGGTAAAACTTGTTAATTCATGTTTGTTTGTTTCATGGAACTAAATGGTAACTAAATCTATGATAGCTCAGAGACGGGCCTGTGGGTTCTGATTCGGAAACAATCAAGAATTTGACAATATTGGTTGAAGTAACGATGACAGAGGTACGTCCTTTTAGTTCTTGCAGTTTGATTATTTTTTTTGTGTGCTATGTTCTTTGAGATTTTGGCTTTTCTACTTGACTACCATTTCGGGTTTCTTCATACCAAAAATTTATCTATATTGGAATATTGGGCAGTATTGGGTGAGCCAGGGCATGAAATGGTGTGACTTTTGCAAAATATTCATAACGGACAATCCCACGACGATTAGGAATCATGAACTAGGGACGCGTCACAAGGAAAATGTAACCAAGCGTCTTGCTGATATGCGCACAGAGAAGGCTGCAAAGGAGAAGCAAGAAAAAGAAGCTGCGCGTACCTTGCAGCAAATTGAAGCTGTAAAAATTCTCACCTTACCACTACTGCAGTTTACTATTATAGTCTCTTTTTGATTAAATATAGTGCCCTTTGGATGTCTACGGCAGAAAGCTATACGCAGCTATCAGAAAGATATAGCATCTCAAGAGACCAAGCAGTCGCAAGCCCCTGCTGATTTTCGACCTGGTGACACAGGTACTGCTTAGTGGTAATATCATGATAATGATAGTATCTGTCACTTTCTAATTCTTTCCTGTTTTTGATCTTTTTATTTCCAACTGTTTGTGAGGTGGGGTAAAGGAGTGTGCATCATCTTGCTTTGCCATCATTTTAATACTTATTAAGATATATGTATTTTTGGATAAGTAATAAAGGTTGAAACTAGAAAGACTCTTAGGGGGAGACACCCACATGTAAAAGGGCTGCTAAGGACAGAAAAGCTCATGCTCGCAAGCTATCTTCAAGTAGTTTATCTACATAATCACGAAGAGCAAGTGGCGTCCTCAAGCTAAAACTTGGCTTCACCTACACAAAATGCCTCACATATTGGGACTTGAAATCTCGATGAGGAAAAGCAATGCCCGCAAAAACCCAATGCTTTTTTTTTCTAAGTGCACCATTGAACCACCAATGGGACCATTTTCTAGACCTCAACAAACCAAATTTTTTGTCCTTCTTATCCTTGCAACAAGAACATCCTTAACAGACGAAAGTAAGGACATAGCTTATCCCAAACAAAGCCAATTATAAGTGCCAAAGAGACAAAACCCGTGGACAAGATGGTCAAAGGTAAACAACATATTCTTCCTTTTGAAGGCACAGAGTGCAATGACTTTGACGAAAAAGTCCTTTTGCTTAAGAATATCTTTGGTTGGGGTCTTCCCTTTGACTGTCACCTAAGTACAATAGGAAGCCTTAGGAGGAAGTTTTGTCTACTAAATATCAACAACATGAAAGAGATTTTCCTGTAAGGAAGTTGCAGAAGTTTGTAGTTGAATAGATATGTAGGACACTTTATTTGGAAGATTTAAGAAGAAAGAAGAAAATTAGATGAGTAGAAGTTTAATTTGTAATGTTGATGCTATTAAATACCCACTCTCCAGTCTAATTGAGACCTCATGTTACTCAAAAAATGCTAAAAGAAGATCACAATTTCCTAGTGTCCAACCTTAGTTTTAAAAAGCGTTAGGCGACTTCAGGCGCAAGGGAAATCGCCTTAGAAGTCCAAGGCGAGGTGACCTACGATATTTGATTGATAACAATAGAAAATTACATTTTCGAGTGACTTGGTCACACTTCCAAACTAACCACTAAAATAAACTCTTCGATATATTCTTTATACCTTCTTCTCTCCCTAATCTCCTCTATTTATAGTGTATTTGCTTTACTCCCCAAGCTAAAATATTAACTAGTGTATATTACTACTAAGATACCCATGCCCCCTTGGTTAGTCTACTAGAGACTACCCCCTCACATTCCATCTTTTCATATCCGTTTTATTTATCTTAAAGCCTACCTTTTTAAAGGCATGAAAGGGCTTGTGGTCCTTTGATTGCCTTGTAGACACATAAGAAAAATTAGAGGGACAATTGGTTGTGGGTTAGGGTACCCACATCCATTAGGCGTCTTCGAGGCCTTTTTACAATTGTCTAATCTGTATGTCAGTGTGTTTGGCGCCTCATTAGGCCATTGCTTATTAGCCGCTTCGGTCATCATATATATTTGAATGGAAGCAAAAGCCTCTCGGAAATTTCCTCTTCCCCAACCGTACTCCAATTTGGTAGTTTCCACCGCGTGTCCAGGCAGCCGTCGGATTTGATGGCAAACTTAAAAAGCCACCTGGAAACGCTTTACGAATCCTTTCAACAAACCCTACTCTACATAAGAGAGATAGGTCAGAACCTATTGTCTGGCTCCCCTACTTCGATTTTTTTGAAGAGATTCTTCTTGGGACAGTTAATCCTCTTGTACTCTAAAGGTGTCTTTTGATGTTTCGATTTGTTTAGCTTGGCTACTTTTTGTCTGATAAGATATGATTATTTCTTCTTGTTAGGAGAGTGGGATACCAAGTGTGTTCTCTACTCCTAGCGTGCAAAAACTGCAGAGAAGAAGTCATGCACACGGGTCCCACTTGTTCTTGTCGCGTGACCCCCTTTCTTACAATGCTTGAGAGGCTAAAAATGAGTCGTGCAAGGGTCAACATTGGGACTTCTAGCATGCCACCCACCATGGACAATCTTTCAATATGGTGAACGATGCTCCTCCTTTCCTTTGGGTCTGATGAGGGACTTCGTGGAGGGAAGTACATCTTTGCGTCGCTGGCATCCATACGCAATATGGAGGTGGAGCAAGCCAATCTCTTCCTGATGTTGATAAGCCTTTTGTTCCTAAGCACAAGAAGAAAGCTGATGAGTCTCATGGCGCTTCCGTCAAGGATGCTAAGAAAGCCTAAGCTTGGTTGACACATTGCAGAAGAAAAAACTGATGGAATGTTAACATTTTTTTAGTAATACGAACATTGAATGTGAGGCTATGGCATGTGTTGAGAAGCATGTCATCCCGAAGGCTCAGACGATGGAGATGGTATCGTGTGCCCATGTCCCTTTATGTAGGGATTTAAATACTCTAAGGGGAATTTCATGAATCATATTCATAAGCACTTAAACAGGATCACATGCATATACAATCAAGAATTACATAATAATTTATGAAGCGTGATTTCCACAAAGCTTGTTATAATCCAGATCAACACTTCACCAATGCTAGTTGGAAGGAAGAAATGTTTCTTCTTTTCTTGGAGAATAACGTGGCCCTTTTTGAGAGAATAGGAGAGAGAAGAATATTGAGAGATCTTGTATATTTTCCTTGTGATTACTTAACTAATATACAAATGTATTTAGGTTAGGCAATCCCTTTTCTCTCTCTCTTTGCCGGCCACCCAAGAGCCCTTTATGGGCTTTAGGTTTTTCTTTTGTTGATCCAAATCTTATGCGTGCCTTATAGGATCCATTTAATTGGACTTCGGGTTTATAATTTACTAACACAAAGTTCTATAACATTCTCTAGCAAGACGTATAAACAACCCAATTTAATGAACTTATTATCTCCATAATACAATCCATACTATATTTAGTAATTGCATTAAAGTCGAGGACATAATTCCTTCAATCTCCTACTTGTCCGAGACGAGTGTGCAATATTCAAATTCCTTAAGTATCTCAGGGTCCAATTTGATAGTATGACCATATATCTATGTCATTCATACTAGTCTTCAAAGTAATCCTTGAAATTCGAGTTTGAATTGACAAACAAATGATCATCATATAATCCATTTGAGCACGGCTATGCATTTTTCAATTTTCACTCTCCAAGGGGCCAAGACACCCATCCCATCTCATATAGTAGGACTTTTCAATCTTGTGGCAACCAAAACTCCCACTCAACTTTTAGCACAACCCGAATGCGGTCTTTACGTTGTAACAAGTTTTTCTAAACCTATTACAATCTAAAGCCACTCTAACATTTGCTTCAAGCCTATAGCCCTAACGTGACACTCATGCTTGGGTTGAGATAGTGGTTTAATTAGCGGATCAGCCACATTCTCATCCGTGTGAACTTTGCAGAATCACTCCTGTCAACTATCTCTCGAATGAGGTGAAACTTCCTCATTACATGTTTGGACTTGTTATGTGATCTCGGTTCCTTTGCTTGCGCAATAGCACCATTGTTGGCACAGAACAAATCAATCCCTTCCAGAGCACTAGGTATGTAACCATCTCCGTCAAGAACTTCTTTATCCAAACTGCTTCCTTAGCTTATTCAAGGCACTGCTAAATATTGCTACAGTGCTTTTGCTTTGAGCTCTTCGAGCTCACTGCTCCTCCATTTAGACGAAGGACCTACCCTGACTGAGAGCGGTAATCATCTCTGTCGGTTTGGAAGCCTGCATCAGTATAACCTTCAACAACCAACTCACTTTGTCCTCCATAGACTAAGAACAAACCTTAAGTATTCCTCAAGTACTTAAGGATGTTCTTAGCTGCAGTCCAATGTGCTTCTCCTGGATTTGCTTGGAACCTGGTATACATGCTCAAGGCATATGATCCTATAGTCGAAGCATAAGGGATGCTACTCATTCGCTTTAACTCATCAGGCTACACTGACTCTTGCTAAGCAATATGCCATGTGACGTGAGAACGAATCCTCTCTTCGAGTTTGCATGTTGAACCTTGCACGAACTTTATCAATATAAGTTTCTTGACTTAGTCCAATCATCCTTCAAGACCTATCTCTATGGAGTTTAATTCCTAATATGTACTAAGCTTCTCCAAGGTCATTCATAGAGAAACAACTTTTCAACCATTCCTTGACTGACTTAAGCATTGGTATGTCATTTTCCATGAGTATTATGTCATCTACATACAAAACCAAGAAAACTAAGCTGCTCCCACTAAACTTCTTGTAAACACAAGACTTTTCTTCGCTTTTGAAAAAACCAAATTGTTCAACTGCCTCATCAACCTGAAGATTCCAGCTCCGAGATGCCTGCTTCAATCCATAAATGGATCTCTGAAGCTTGCAAACCCTTTTAGGATTTTCTAGATCCTCAAAACCCTCAAGTTGTGTCATGTACACATCCTCATATAAGAACCCATTCAAGAATGTAGTTTTGACATCCATTTGCCAAATTTTGTAATCATAAAATGCATCTAAAAGTATCCGAATTGACTTAAGCAATGCTACTCGAGAAAAGTCGACGAGGGTACAAACCTTATTCTCATACATGGAGTCTAACTCGGATTTCATAGCTTCAAGTTATTTCTAGAGTCTAGGCTCGTCAAAGCTTGTTTGTAGGTAGTAGGTTCTGAATTCTCCAAAATCATAATTTTAGAGTTTTAGGAAATTAACCAACCTTTTGTTTGGAATCCTTGGTCTACTTGAAGACTCTTCAAACTTCTTAAAGATTTTCGTTTAAATTAGATTCAAGTGGGACGGTAGGAGGTTCACGCGTTGAATACGACATCTCCTGAACTTTACTTTCGTCTTGTCGGGCCGTTTCTGACATGGTGTGACCCATGTCCAGTTGTTGCTCATCTCGAATTTTTTCTAGTATTATTTTACTCCTACTTGTCTTTCTAGAAACAAATTCCTTTTCACTAAAGACACCATCACGAGCAACAAACACTTTGTTCTCTTGACAGTTATAAAAGTAATAACCCATTGTCTCTTTTGGGTATCCCACAAAGAGACATTTATCTGACTTGGGTGCAAGTTTGTCTAATAGTAACCGCTTTACATAGACCTCACATCCCCAAATCTTAAGAAAAGATAAGTTTGGAGTTTTTCCATTCCATAACTCATATAAAGTCTTTTCTACAACCTTTGACAGACTTCTATTTAGTGTGTGTGTAGCTGTTTCAAAAGCATTCCCAAAAAGAAATCGGAAGATCGACAACACTCATCATTGATCGAACCATATCCAGTAAGGTTCGATTCCTCCTTACAGATACACCATTTAACTGCGATGTTCCTGGTGGAGTCAATTGTGAAAGAATTCCACAATCCTTGAAATGATCATCAAATTCTTGGCTCAAATACTCGCCACCACGATCGGATCGCAATGCTTTTATTGTCTTACCAAGTTGATTATGTATTTCACTTTGGAATTGTTTGAATTTGTCAAAAGATTCCGACTTATGTTTCATTAAGTAGACATATCTATATCTACTCAAAAGGTAATGAAGTAATTAAACCCTCCCCTTGCCTTTGTGCTCATAGGACCACAAACATCTGTATGTATGAGGCCCAAGAGGTCGCTGGCCTTTTCACCCTTTCTAGTAAACGGTGGTTTTGTTATCTTACCCATTAAGATGATTCACATACATCAAATAATTTGAAATCAAATGATGGAAAAATACCATCCTTTTGTAACTTTTGGATACGCTATTGGTTTATATGACCCATTTGACAATGCCAAATGTAGGTTAAGTGAATCATTTGATTTTTGTTTCGTGTGATCTATGTTATAGAATTGTATAAATCTATCAAGCACATATAAACCATTCATCAATTTAGCACTAGCATAGAACATATTGTTGTAGATTTGTAGGAAATGGAACAACACTTGTTCTTAATTTCAAAACAAAACCCTTCAGAATCCGAAACAGAAACAAAATTTATGTTCTTAGTTATCAAAGGAACAAAATAACAATTATTAAGTTCTAAAACCAAGTCAGATGGCAAATTATAGCTTCTTATGGCAAGTGCAAACTATAGCTTCTTATGGCAAGTGCAGCAACCCGTGCTCCATTTCCAACGTGCAGCTCTACCTCGCCCTTTGCCAGCTTCGTACTTCTTTTTAGTCTATGCACATCATTAACTATGTGAGAACCACAATCAATATCCAATACCCATAAAGAAGTAGAAGTTAAATGGATTTCTATAACAAATATACCTAAAGTGGAAGCTCCAGACTTCTTTTCCTCAATGTGAGAACCACAATCGGTATCCAATACTCATATAGAAGTAGAAGTCAAATTGATTTTTATAACAAATATACCTAAAGTGGAAGCTCCAGACTTCTTTTCCTCATATAGAGGTCAGCTCCTCTTCCAGTGTCCTATCTTGTGACAATGGAAGCACTTGCTTTCCGCGGCGACCTTTGGCTTTGCGGTTGGCTTGGGTTTTTCAGCAACAACGACAACTTGCTTGCCTTTGTCCTTCTTTTCTGCCCATTTCTTCTTGAAACCCTTTCCCTTCTGAACCATCGAAACCTCTTTCTTTGGTTCCTTAGGGATGTTCCTCTCAGAATTGACCAACAACTCATGCAGCTCTTGCAAAGTCTTTTCAGACTCATTCATGTTGAATGTCATTCTGAACTGATTGAAATTGTGAGACAATGAATGGAAAATGTTGTCAGTAGCCAACTCAGCCCTATAAGGGAATTCAAGTTGTTTCATGTTTTCAAAAAGATCCATCATGGCGAAAACATGGGGCCAACAGCTTGACCAACTTCATTTGACATTCTAGTATCTCCGTATTGGTCTCATACTGCTCAACTCGAGCTGAGTCTGGAACATGGCCCGCAGCTCTTGCATAATGGTATAGCAGCCATGGAGACGAACCTCCAAAAGAGGTTTGAAACCAAGGATGCCTATACCATTATGCAAGAGTCGCGGGCCATGTTCCAGACTCATCTCGAGTTGAGCACTATGAGACTAACAAGGAGATACTGGAATGTCACATGAAGCTGGTCAAACTATTGGGCCCATGTTTTCGCCATGATGGGTCTTTTTGAAAACATGGAACGACTTGGGTTCCCTTATAGGGCTGAGTTGGCCACTGACATTATTTTCTATTCATTGCCTCACAATTTCAATCACTTCAGGATGACCCTCAACATGAATGAGTCTGAAAAGACTTTGCAAGAGCTGCATGAGTTGTTGGTCAATGCTAAGAGGAACATCCCTAAGGAACCAAAGAAAAATGTTTTGATGGTTAAGAAGGGAAAGGGTTTTAAGAAGAAATGGGCAGGGAAGAAGGACAAAGGCAAGCAAGTTGCCGTTGTTGCTGAAAAACCTAAGCCTACCGCCAAGCCAAAGGTCGCCGCAGAAAACAATACTTGGATCAAAAGAAGTCTGGGGCTTCCACTTCAGGTATATTTGTTATAGAAATCCATTTAACTTCTACTTCTTTATGGGTATTGGATATTGATTGTGGTTCTCACATAGTTAATGATGTGCATAGACTAAAAAGAAGTACGAAGCTGGCAAAGGGCGAGGTAGAGCCGCGCGTTGGAAGTGGAGGACGGGTTGTTGCACTTGCCATAGGAAGCTATAGTTTGCATTTGCCATCTAGAACTCAATAATTGTTATTTTGTTCCTTCTATAACTAAGAACATAATTTATGTTTCTGTTTTGGATTATGACGGGTTTTGTTTTGAAATTAAGAAAAGTGTTGTTCTATTTCCTAGAAATTTACAATAATATGTTCTATGCTAGTGTTATATGTGCTTGATAGGTCAGTACAACTCTATAACATAGATAGCAAGACACAAAAATCAAATGATTCAAACCTAACCTACATTTGGCATTGTCGAATGGGGCATATAAACCAAAAGCATATCCAAAACTTACATAATTCTCAGTATACCGAACCACCACTTATATGCTCCTCTATATTGTTTTGTTCTTTTTTTTTTGCTGACTTTGTACAGAGCTCCAAGATTGGGGTGTTATCTCTCATGGAGACCATTGTCGGTAGTGGCCACAAAGCTGAGCTAGACAACCTTAAGGCCCAGGCCGTTTGAGGGAGGGTCTACAGGGTAGGTCAAAATCATCGGAGAGTACGATCTTAGAGCTTGACTACCAAGGTTGCTGCATTAGAGGAGGAAATCCGAAACTTGACTGGTGAGAGGAACAAATCTATCACGGAGAAGAATAGTGCTCTATGTGATGTGCGCCAACTTGACCAGTGTTTGAGAGATAAGATCCAGGAGCTCAAGGAGGTCAAGGAGAACATGCACACAGCTCAGACAGAGAAGTCAGATGCTGTTGCCAAGTTGGAGCAATCGAAAAAGGCGACTTCTGAGGCGCAGGAGGCATGGGCTGCTTCTGAGAATCAAGCAGAGGAGTTACGCCAATTGGTGGAGAAAAATGCAAAGGAGGCGCAATATTTGACTGAAAAACTCCAGATTGCAGATAAAGCACTTGAAGATAAAACCAAGTCCCATAAGACTCAGTTAGGGGAACAAGCCAAAGCCCATGAGTCTCAACTGTGGGAGTTAAGGGCCTCACTATATAAGGAGGAGAAGAAGGTTGCCATTTCTTTGGCAGTCGACGAAGTTAAGGGGAAGTAGGCATGCTTCCCCTTCGACTGGCTCCCAGTGGACCTGGCCAGAGTGGAGAAGAAGTACAATGGCCCTCCTCCTGAAGAAGAGCTCTCTATTTTACCCAACTTGCTGAGTTGGAGGCTCAAGGGGAGTCGACAACCAAAAAGGTAGACCCTTTTGCATAGGAATTGGGTAGCTATCTGATCAATCTCCTCATTCTTCTTCTGGGTCTTGCCATCATGTTTGACAGTTGGCTCGGTATTTTGCTGCGTATGTCAATGCTTTATTCTTCATCTTTTGTCTGGCGTCCTCTAGTACATTGTATTTTCTTTTGTAGCTCTTCTTTATGTAATTAGGTGTTTGATTTCCGTACATTGATTGTTAGGTACTCGCCACGTCAGTAGTAGTTTGTGATAGGTTTGGTCTGCCTTGGAGACCTACTAGACCTTGTAATTTCACTCTGAATGAAATGAAATTTCACTTTGTCTTCCATGTTTATCTTCATTTGTCTCTTAGTATATTACCCCTTCTTGAATCTTACCCTCAGTCCACATACTTGGAGAGTGTGGAGTTTGACCACTTATCTTGTTTATGCTGCCTGGCTTTGCCAAGGCAGAGTTGACATTGCACCAAGTGTCTGTCTGGCTTTGCTTGGCTAATACTTGGATTTGGCTACTGGACAGTTTTCAACCAACATCTGTGATTGCTGCTAAGCCCTTGTTTTGGGAGTTTCCCAGCTGCTGATTGACCAACACCGAGAAATGAGTTGTGGAGAAAAAGAATCGAAACCTACTTCCACCATTTGCAAGGAAAACCCATTCTTTCCGGACATGAAAACAGGAAATCCCAAGAGAGATGATCATATGTCTTATTTAGATCAAATGTTTAGCAGGTCCTAGTTCTTTTTTCCCTTTTCTTTGGGGGGGGGGGGTGAGGGGGATACCAGTCATACCAGTGAGAAAAATTTGTCATCCTAGCCACTGATTGCCAAATGATAATTATTGGCACAGGTCGTTCCATTCCCCTTTAATAGCTAAGCTGAACTCTTAGTTGTTGAACCCAGTCAATAACCAGCGCTGTGAACCGTAGATAATAGTTCTGCTTTTCGGTCTGTTGTTTTGAGATCATTTCTTCCTCTAAATGCATGAGCTAGACAATTTGTTGTCCCTGTGAAGGGAGTGATTATATGGATACACTAAAGGACACTCATAAACATTGATTTATCAAATATAGAAGAGTACACAATTTGGATTAGGGTGCATGTGATGGTTAAGTGGAAAGTATAATCTGTTTGAAAAATATTGGAGGCTTAAATCAGTTCACAAAGTTTATAACTGGTTTGGGAGAATTCTTTGCATTGAATTTTTGTATGGGTAGATTTTCTTGAGGAAGAGAGTTACATTTCACAAGCAGCTTTAGATATGAAAATAGGTAAATAGGGTTGATTTCCCCTCGTTTGAAAAATCAAAATAAGTAGATTGGAGTTGCACAACCAAACACACTAGGGACCTACATTACTCAGACTCTTCATTTTACCTCAAGTTGTTGGTTCCTCGAAAGTCAGACATAAGCAGGACAGATGGCCACTATATATTGGTCCAAAATTATGAAATAATTTCAGAAAAATAGCCGAGTCCGACATGAGTACCTGAGTCCACTAACATAGCTAGGTTTTAGGTCGATTGTCGGAATAGCTCTAGGCCATGGCTAAGTGGCCAAGCGGTCGCAATCTCGAGTAGCTGTGTTTCACTTTCAACCACAATTCTTAGGGGGTTAGAGTGTATTCTTGAAAACTCTCCCTTCAACAATTTGGGTAATAGTATTATTATTCTTGGTGTAATCCTTCCATGAAGGATTTTCTTTCAATGTTTGAGATTGATTTGTGAAGAAACTGTGAATATGGATGGATCGAAACCATCTAGTTTAGCTTTTTAGTCTTTAAATTATGTAGGGAATTGTTGGATGAATTGATAGGACACCAACTCTTTACAATTTTTTTATTAATAGAAAATTGAATATATTAATGATCAAACTTGTACATAATAGGAAAACTGACAAGTGTAAATCTCAAGATATTACATCCAATAAAAATAAAGTATTAATTATGGTTATATAATATTTTATTTTACAAAATGACATGGATAACTGCTATTAAATGAGGAAAAAGTGCAAGGAGCCTGTCGATTCATTATTCTTTATTGAAATTAACCATTTCCTTATGTAGGATGGAGGAGGATTGTACACCCTTTGATCTAGTAAGGAAGGCTCCTAGGCCTGCTCCAAGAAATAGGATAGTAATAGGCTTGTTGAATATAGCTTAATGCAATTCGTCTGCCATCATCCCATCTTGAAAGGGGAGATAAGTAAGCAGGTATTGAAGTGTTATTCCTGAAACATTGTATGTTTGTAGCACATAGGGACACTTTCTCAGGCCTGCATGAATTCATGTTTTTTCTTTTTCTTTTCTCTTTGGGCAGATCATAATGTTACTATTTTCAGAAATATATGTCTGTAAGCTCTCACATATTACAGCCTAGAGTTTATGAAGCCACCAAATCTTGATTAAATACAAACATTACAACACAATAAACACAACAATTTTCTACCTAGCCTCTTGTGTGCAGCTTATACTTGTGTGGCTGTCTATTTTGCTTCAGTATCTATTGTAAGTTTGCATTGCTTACAAAACTCTTCTGGGTTGGTGGCAGCTTGGGAATACGACAGCTCTTCGGGGTACTATTATGATGAAAATAGTGGCATTCAGTATGATCCAAAGTCTGGTTTCTACTATTCTGGTGATCTAGGTAAAGGATTGCGTGAACTCTTTTTTTTGTTTGTTGTTGAAGCTGATTCAATTATTTTTCTAGCCAACTCTGTACACCCTTGTTTCTTTTCACTTGTTATTGTGAACCAGGTAAGTGGGTGACACAGGAGGAGGCATTTGCAGCTGCTAAGAACTCTGGCTCCAAAGAAAAGTTCCCTTTGAGCAGGCCATTGTTAGCTTCTACATCAGGTCAACGTACTGAGAAGAAAAATGGTGCAAATTTGCGAAGTGGGGGTGCACCTGGGCCTGTTGTTTCGGGGTCTTTGAATCCCACAAGATCAATAAAAGGTGCTTCTTCATCACTTGCTGTTGGAAAGAAGAAGAAGCCGTACGATAAGCCAAAGGCTGTACCTGCTGGAGAATCAGATGCACTGAAAGCAAGGGAGGCGGCCAGGAAGAGAGTGGAAGAGAGAGAGAAGAGCTTGCTTGGGCTCTATGGAAATTGATGTTAACAAAGTAGAAACAGAAGCTGTTTCCTCTTGACGACAAACATCACTTCAGATTTTGAACCTGTGACGGAGATTTTCTGATATCAAGTTTTAGTTGGCAAAAGGTAATTTGCTCCTTTGTCTTCTCTTTATTATCTCCATCATTGGCACTGACCTCGCAATATAATCGTCATGTTACTGTATAGTTTGTAAACCATCTCTTTGAATGTATTGCATTTGTTGATCTATGTCTGGAAGCTCACTTGAAGTCTTTGTTTGGTATTTCACTCAAGAGCTGGATAAGATTTGCTTTGCTACTTGCTACAAAAAAAAAAAAAATTGATGGACCTGGTTGTAATATCTAATCCTTTATAGAATTCTTTGAGTTTGGCTCGACTTCTGCAAGGGAAAACTTCAACCTTCATTCGAAAAGAAAAAAAAACTAAGCAATACAATTTTTTGGAAATCACATAATAAAACATTACTAACAGGTTAACACAAATAAACTCAATTAATGATGGGTTAGTCTAACATGACACATTCAGCTTTTTTTTCCTTTTTCGAAAATACTCTTAGCTTTACGTCACCGAGTGTATAAAACTACGCGTCTCATAGTGAAACGCTAAAATGGCATCTCACAAAAATTTGGTCCCAGAGTTAAGTTTAAGTGTATCAAAATAAAATCATTTGGTACTAAAATGTAATCTTGGTATCAAATTAAAATTTGACTTAGCTTTGGTACCAAAGATTTTTTAGAGGTGATCATGGGCCGGGCCGGGGCCAAAAAAGTTTGCCCATTGGTCGGGCCGGGCATTATTTTTTGGTGATAATAGGATCCAACTACATAGATTTCTTTAACGTTTTACAATTCAAAATCAAATGTTGCACACAATAACTAGGGGGACGGGTGGGAAAATCCTAGCTACACTTCATTTCAAATCCATGGTCCTAAAAGCTTTGCCAAAGCATTCGTCGTTTGTTGAGCTGTCGACCACAATGCTTAGTCAGAACTTTCGGGTTTTGTCTTGCGCCACTACCTGCATTCGTTGTTTGTTGAGTTGTCGACCATGTGTTTCGATCCATTAGAGTTATAAAATAACTCTACAAGGTAGAGTTTGAGCAATATCAACCATTAGATAAAAAATCAATGACTCATATATTCTCTTTTCAAAATCTCCCTTATTTCATATCATCAAAATCCACCCTTAAATCTTTTCCTTCCACGAATATATTTTTTTAAGGTAAGGAGAATTCCCTTGCAAGGAAGGGGGAAAATTGGGGATCCTTCTTGCAAGGGGTGACACTCAAAACCCACCCCCCCCCCCCTATCATAGGAGTGGAAAGAGGGCCTTACAACCACTAGGCCAACCTTAATCCTCTTCCCTTCCACCAATATGAACCCTTGATTTTTAAATATATGGCTCAGATACAACTCTACCTTGTAGAGTCTCACTAAAACTCTAGAGGATTCGAACTCTGTCGACCACAATGCTTAGTTAGAACTTCCGGGTCTCTCTTGCGCCATTACCTGCAGGTGTTGATCATTTTAGCAAGTTGTTAGAGTATTCTTTTTATGAAATGAGATCCATCGCGACTTTACAATCCTACTTCTTGGTGTTGACAAGCCTCCACAATGTATAAATTATAATGCTTCAAGGATGGCTAAAAAAGCCTCCATAATGTATAAATTATAATGCTTCAAGGATGGCTGAAATCTCAGCTTCAAGAGGGTCATTGGTATAAAGTTATAAACTCTTTTACCCCACCCTAGCACCCACTTTCCCTCAATATTTCTCAACACTCCCCCAAGGCCCACAACATCATATAAACTAGTAACAGACGCGTCCACGTGGATCATAAGACAGTCTAAGCTACAAGAGGTTTGTTACGGCCTGCAAAGCTATACTTTCTTGCATTTCCACGACTTTAAAGCTAATGACTTTGGTGTGCGTTGGGTCCTTGTTATTGAAAATATAGTTGTTTCTGTCTTTTCATATCTCATGGCATATATATGGGAAGATACTTTTCCATTGGAGCCTGCGGAACAAGGAAATGCTACAAGTTCTCTTTAAACCAAGTCAAATAATGCAAAATTGGGACTATTGGGGTATTCGACATATCTCAAATAGCACTAGTCTTAGGGAATCCACGAATTATGTGGTCGGAGTCCTTATCTAGGACAAACCGGGTCTTGGATAATGCGCCTAATTGACAAAATGACTCTTTGGGATTGCGTCATGCCATAAGAGCCACATAAAAGACTTCATCTTTGGTTCCATGTCTCCTTTCCAAATCCAATGAAGATCGTTCTTTTACTGACCCTAAAGTTGGGTCTGGGAGAGAAGAGGTCATCCAAAGCATTGGGTAAAGGAGAGAGAAGACGCAAATGCGGTAAAGGATGAATGAGGAGAGAAGGAGAGAGATGATGCCCAAGCCCCAAGTCCCTTGTAATGATGCTAGACAGTCCCCTGATCTCCAGCTATGGACAACGATTTTGTACCCACCTACGAATAAATCATATGGTCGGATAACTAGTCATTGCGCTAAATGTTGATCGTATCCCCTTTGCCTAAACTCCGGGAGCTATTATTGCCTGTAGGTATGTGGCCAATACTTTTCCAAACAACGAAACCATTGCTAAATTGGATGACATGACTATCGTGTATATATTTTGAGATGATACAATCCTGGGCTAAGTTTTTGGTGGCTTTAGGGCATCTTCCACCCTAACTTGGCCATGCGAACCTTATTCATAAAGGATTTATTCCTACTTCCCAGCCGTCCTTGAATCTTCGAGAGGAAGGTTGTGTTCTCGGTTAACTATTGCAAATTTTTCCTGTTCTCCTCTCCCCATTAAACAATACTGCAGATTTGATCGGGGTTCTTAGAGTTTTCATTAGCAGGTAGGTGGCTTGCATATAGTATGTTAGGATGGTCGAAAGAGTGGAATTAACTAGGCATAAATGACTTATTTTAGACAAATATTTGGTTTCTCACTTCGCTAGTCTAGCCCTAACTTGATCAACAACAAGTTAAATTTAGGTTATAGAGAATCTTTTATGAGAGATAGAGAGTAAGTAGGTGCTTAGGTTTTCATTATCACAAACCATAAGGGTGTCAAACAAGTTCTTTGTTCCTCCGTGGTGTTTTGGGAAAAGATCAATTTGCTTTTAGATTCACTAATATTCTGACTTCAGGAGGCACAAAATTTCTCAAAAACCTGGATCAGATTATATATGCTTTTTTCTACTATGATCTTACCAACCTTTTCTATACATCTAAACCTCTTCGACTTTGCTTAATTGAGATCCTTATTTATTAAAAAAATAATTAACAAAAATGAAAAAAAGAAACTTTACAAATTCTAGTTTATATGAAGGAGGTAGTACGAGAAATAGGAAGAATGCATGGAAATTTGATAGTTTTTTTTTTGACGGGATGGAAATTTGATAGTTAAGAACAACTAGATGTTTTCCTAAACTGAACTTCTATACATCGCCCAGCATTTACTTAAAATCGCCTAAAAAATAGTTGTAATTACCTTTATAACCTCTCTCTCTTTCTTCCTTATATCATCACCACCCACCACTACCACCACCACCCACCTCCTCACAGACTGCCGCAACCACCACCCCACCTCCGATCCTGCCACGACTTGCAGACCCTTAACTCTGAGTTCTCTCTCTCCTTCATCGCCGGCCACTCCTACTGTGCGTTGTACTCGGAATTTCGACAGCCTCGCAGGTCCACCACTCCCGACGACCTGAGACCAAGACCGACTTCGTCGACTCACAAACGATCTCAGTGTAATTTTTTTAGGCTTGGGCGAACGTCCGCGATGGACGTTCGCCCCGTGGCCGGAACGTCTGGCCTGGACGTTCCGGCCATGGGTGGAACGTCCACCGCGGACGATCGACCCATGGCCGGAACGTCCAGGCCAAACGCCCCGGCCATGGGGCGAACGTCCACCGCGGACGTTCGCCCAAGCCTAAAAAAATTTCGCAAATCGTTTGTGGGTGATGGTGGTGGTTGGCGGAAGTAGGTGACGGCAGTAGAGGGACACAGGTGATGGCGGTGGAGGGTCACAGGTGACAGTGTAGAGGTAGGGGTGGTGGTGGGGGTGGTTGGTGGTGTGTAAAAGAGGAAAGGGTAAAATAGTCCGAAAAAATAGATTTGTGGCGATTTTAAGTAATTTTGGGGCGATAATTAACAAACCCCTTTCCTAAAGTCCTTTACTTTCTAAACTCTCACTCTTTACTCCTTATCACCTTTCTCCCATATCAACTCAACCAGCAACTCGCCAATAAGACCTCCAACACCATCATTCAGGGACCACTAGTAGGATGAATGCTTATTGTTTCGGTCATTAAGTGCCCTATTGCGGCGGTTTTGGCCGCGCAAGAATTAAGGGGGCAGCAATAGGTAATTAATATATTGTTGCGGTTTTAAACCGCAACAATATGCTATAATTAATAATAAAAAAAATAAGAATATTCCCGCAGAATATTTTGGGATAACCGTATCAATATGTATTTTTTTAATATTAAAAATACAGGTATATTGTAGCGGTTTCTTCCCAAAACCACAGCAATATACATGGCAGGTATTTTTTTTTTCATTACTCAAGGCGTAAATTTGTGATAGTTATAATACACTTATAATATAAACATTTTTAAATCCAAGGAGACTATTGCAGTACAATAACAACACAAAAGTACCTGTCAAAAAAGAAATAACATAGAAGTAATCAACCCAAACTACTATATATTCAATAAAAATAATATTTTACAAACCCTAATTACAAAATATAAAAAAATGAAAAAAGATTAACAAGGAAAAATAAAAAAAAAACGAAAAAGAAAAAAATTGACTCGAACGCTCGCATTACAGAGAATTAACAAAAAATTAAAAATTAAAAATTAAAGAAAAAAGGGAAAATATCTAGATCTTGAAACTCGAACGACGAATGCCGGTGGCTTCGCTTGGCGGCTTCGTCGGCATCGCTTCGTTCACTTCGAAGATTGACGGGAGATCTAGAGAACGAAAATCAAAACAAAAACGAAAACAAAAAAACGAAAATCAAAAACAAAAACGAAAATCAAAAACAAAAACGAAAAAAAAAAACGAAAAAAAACGAAAAAATAGATCTGGAGATCCGGAGAACGAAAATTAAAAAAAAAAAAGACGAAAATAAAAAAGACAACCGAAACATAGAAACGAAAAAAATGAAAATATAGATCTGGAGAACGAAATTCAAAAACGAAAATAAAAAACA
This sequence comes from Beta vulgaris subsp. vulgaris, assembly GCF_026745355.1. Taxonomy (NCBI): domain Eukaryota; kingdom Viridiplantae; phylum Streptophyta; class Magnoliopsida; order Caryophyllales; family Amaranthaceae; genus Beta; species Beta vulgaris. Next base: position 46,483,916 of record NC_079204.1, on the reverse strand, counting down.
AAAACGAAAAAAAAAATTAAACAAATCTGGAGAACGACATTACGAAAAAAAACTTGTTGCTCGTGGCGAAGATGGAGAACGACGAAGATGGACGGTGGAAACGACTAACGAACGGTGGAAATGAACGAGAGATAGAGAGGAGGAAGCGTCGGTGAGAGGAGAGAGGAGGAAGCACCGGTGAGAGGTGAGAGGAGAGAGGTGAGGGTGAGAGAGGAGAGAGGAGATAGATGAAAATGGTGTGTGAGAGAGAGGTGAGAGGGGAGAGAGAGAGAGAGAGGTGAGAGGAGAGAGAGTGTATATGGGATAAAACGACTGAGAGAGAGATGTGTAAAGGGTGAGAAAACCCTAAATGGCTGAAAGAGTGAGATGGGTAGAAGTGAGAGAAGCGGTTTATTAAATTTTAAAGGCTATTGCTGCGGTTTTTTCAAAGAACCGCAACAATATATTAAAATAATGTTTTTTTAATATTCTTTTATTATATTGCTGCGGTTCTTGCCGGAAATCGCAACAATATATATCCTCGTCAAAGGGTCAAAATTTTTCATAAAATATTTGTTGATACCATATTGCTGCGTTTTTTGGCCGAAACCTCAGCAATATGATTATTTATAATTTTCTTTTACGTGGCATATTGCTGCGTATGGGCAAAATTGCAACAATATGACCGCAGCAATAAGCAATTATTCTACTAGTGAGCCTATCTTGGTTTTTGTTTGAAACATACATGTAGGAAAGGGCAATTGAAAGAAATGTATGCAACCATAGTAAATTGTAGGCTTTTTTTTAATAACTATGCCTTAAAAACATTATGACTAATTTGATAATTAAATGAAATCACCGTCCTCTTGTCTTTACTTCGAAAAAATCCGCATTAATTAAAACTTGAATTACAACCTAGGGACGGTAGATCCAAACTATTACAGCATAGAGACATTACATTCAAACGATAAACATAAAATAATCTATTGCTAAACTGAGCTCTCTTGCTCTTATCACTAGTAGAAAAAACCTTAAATAACACGACCAAACAGAGCCGATTCTCTAAAAACCGGATCAGTAAGTTGGTTTTTTTTAGCGCATTTTTTTTGGGCCATGAGCTAATCCGGTTTTATGGATAATCAGATTAGTTTACAAAACTGATTCGGTTCTCCTCAAAATCGCATCAGCTTATGGGCCAACAAGGTTAAGCCCAACATTCTCCTATATAGAACACGCAGCAAAAACTTCTTATCTCTTCATTTAACCCTAACGACCTAACCCTTCATTTTTCCTTTCCCTCCTCACATTTCTCCCTCCTCTCTCCTCCATGACATGCACGCTAAATGATTTCATAATAAGATTTAGGAGACCAACCAAACACAAAGGGAAGATGATTAGGAAGCACAAGAGTGACTCAAAGGATTCAATCCACCGATCAACCGAGTCTGCTTCAAAAAAGGCTTTCCAAGAGTGATTTTTCTCTCTTCCCCACTTCCATGTCCCGAGTTTGACTCCTCCTTAGGGATGCTCAACCGTAATAGCTCGCCTCTACCACATTTTGATGACCCTCATCATGACTTGCACAAAATCTCGCCCGCCACTACTAAATCGACCAAGTCCAATCTAGAAGTCAAAAAAGACTTTGTTAAGGTTGTAAAGGGACTAGGTTAAAGGTGTGGATGATAATTTAGGAATGTGGTGCAAAAAGGGTAAGCGGAGTACAAACTAGGGATAAAAACTCCCTCAAGCTAGTCCTAACACCAATCTCAAACCAAAATCTCACACATAACCTTGATTTTCACTTTTTGAACTTTTTCATTTTTCTCATCAATTTGCTCTCTCTTTCTTTTCTTTCAATAGAAATCCAAATGAAACAATAAGAGCTTTCTTTCTTTCTTTTATTTTTTTTTTGCCTTTCCTTTCTCGTAATTTTCTTCAATTTTTGCAATCATACATGCATATTAACTCACTTTCAACCAGACTTAGTATCAAAACAACACACTAGACATGCAATCCACTTTGGGGAAAGTTTGACCATGACTTACTATGAGGTTTAAGCAAAAATAGGATAGAAAGGCTCAGATGGGTTGAGAAGCGGATAATTATGCTGGTATTAAAGCTTTTTGGCTTTTGAGCTCCTATTTCTAGCAAAAAGAAACGTCCTAAATCATTCTTATATAGGCTCAGTCTTATGCAATCTTGAGGAGCTAAAATGCAAATCACAAGTTAGGGTGATCAATGGTGAGGGTTGCAAATGAGTCTTACGAGGTTATTGGCCCTCCTTCAGGGTTCATTGCACAAGGGGTAAGGCAATCCAATCAACCAACTCGCCTAATTTCAAAGACTCTACCAAAAGTTATCATTCTCAAGAATAACTTAAAGTCACAATAAGACTTTTAGCCACAAATCATGCATGCAACCAAGCTATCCTAAATGCAGAAAAATAAAAAATAAAAAAATAAAAAAAGAAAAGAAAAAGAATAAAAGAAAAATGTTTTCTTTTATGTGAATTTTTTTTAATGCAAAGCAAGGCTACCAAAAACAAACTACCAAAAATAAGCTGTACAAAGATGAAATCGAAGAAACAGGGGTGGGGGCTTAAGACCAAGAAGATATGACCAATCACCGACCTATACCTAAAATCGATAGAACCCTACATCACTAACCACCTATGACCCCAAACTCCCAAAAACGTAGGCATACATGCAAGGCCCCCAAGCTTAAGCGAAACACCGAGCTCGAAGTTGCAAAAGGAGGGAGAGGGAGGGGGGGTTCATGAATAACATCTAGTAGTTCCCACCATCACCCCTATCGAGACGGGGGTTAGGAGGGAAGTACGTACCTGAGTACCTGTCATCAGAGAAGTAAGACGAGTATAGGGGGTAGGGGTGCGAATGAGGCTCCTCAAATGGCCCTTCACGAGGGTCGAAAGTAGGAGGGTAGTAGGGATGGTTTGGGAAAGGTGGCTCACGTTCGGAGTAGACATTGGCGAGATGAGTTTGCCAATCCACCATCGACAAAAAATGGTCAAGGTCGATGCGGATACCGGCAAGGGTAGCAGTGATCGTACGGTGATTGGCCTCTTGAGAGGCATGCATCTAGACGATGACCGTCATGACGGAGGCCATATCAAAATAATGGGAGGAGGAAGGTTCGGCCACCTCACTCACAGGAATGCGGTGGTCGGACCTCGGAACCCTCGGAGCCCGTGGTACCCTCTCTATAGTGGTGGACTGAATTAGGTCATATCAGAGCAGTCCTGAGGGTCGATAGGGGTAGGGAACCCGCCAACGGTTTTCACAGTCAACTAGGGAGGGAGAGGAAGGGTGCAAATGAATTCATTGTTCATGTAACAATAGGGTCTCCTCAATGGTAGTGTCAAGAAGCATGGAGGATTCTTTCACCTTTTCCATGTCTAAGCTAAGGGCTTCGATAAGAGAAGCACACAACTCATCCTCTGTGTGAACCACACTCGCGGCATCCTCTATCTCATCCTCCACTGGATTTACTCGGCATATTCTCTCCATCATAGGCCTCTTTAAAGTCTTAGAGAACTCAAATACAACCCGCTCATTGGCTTCCTTGATGAGTGATATTTATATCACTCTAAATCCCTTATTTATCCCTATATCTAACCTTTCTTTTGTATTTTACCCTCTTTTTTTCTTATTTTTTTGCTTAAATTGCACCTTTTTTCTGTTTTACTAGTTCTTTTTAGATATGTCTTTGTTTTACTTTTCAAGTTACTTTTTACATTGTTTTCTTGGTTCTTTGTAGGTCAAATTAAAATATACTTATAATTCCACCTATAAAAGCCAAAGGAATGCAAAAATGTGGAGTAATCATGAATGATAAAGGGACGGAGGCAAATAGGAGTTGAAGAAGCAAAGTTCACAACATTGCCCACATTGAACGACCATATCTTCCATACCATAGATCATTTTTGTAGTGATTCAAATTGGAGATTAAAATTTGGCTCGTTATCTTTCCAACGATTGGTCGCATGCTTGATTTGCATTAAAAACGAGAAAGTTATGGCCATTTGAAGTTGAGCTGTTTGTCCAGTTTTCTTAGGAGCGCCTGCTCCTTGTTATTTGGAGCTCTCGCTCCCTCTTTGCTCCAACTTTCTGCCTTGCCCAGTTACCATAGGAGCACCCAGTCCTATTTATAAAGGAGCGTCTGCTCCTTTCAAATTTTTCGGACAGCCCTGTTTTTTTCCGTGACTCTTTAATGATGTAATAGTTGGTCAAACCATAGGGCGGTCACAACATAGGTGAACTTGTGGTGCCCACAGAAAGGCGGTCACAACATAGGTGACACTTTCGGTGTCCAATCATTAACCAGAAGGGTGGCCACAACAAAGGTGACACTTGCGGTACCCACATGATACTGCCAAGAACCTTGCATAAACATTTCATATCCCGCACACCATAAAAACATTGCATAAACATTTCATATCCCGCACACCATAAAAACATTGCATAAACATTTCATAAAAGCATTATATGAAACATAGTTGGAAAGGGAGTGTGGTTGCTAGCAGTAGACGTTACCTGGATTTTCGCTTAACCACCTTGATAGCCGGGAGAGGCTTGGAATATCCTTTATCTTATTTAATCTAATCAAGAATAGTTTTATTAGTGAAAGTTTTATTATTTAGCTTTTAATCCTAAATATTAGTTGAAGCTTATTAAGGTCATAGCGTTCATTATTACGTCATAAAGGTCTCATTAAAGGTCATCATTAACTTAGTCGTTAATAACTTCTTAAGGTGACTCTTTAAACAACTAAATAAGTGAAATCGCTCCTTTGGTTAAAGTTTTAAAATTATCGAAACATTACACTTAAGGTTATATTATCACATAACTTATAGCCATTTGAAAATATATTAATGTAGGAGTTCATAGCTAATCATTAATTAGTCGTCCATTATCAAAATTAATTAAGTTTAAAGCTATAATAGAGCCATTAATATTATTCTACTTCCTCCGTTTTTTTTTAGATGTTACACTTTCTATTTTAGGAAGTTTTAAATTAGATGTTACACTTTTATTTTGGGTAATAACTTCTCTCTATCTCTCTCCTATCACATGTTTACATGGGACCCTCTTGTTTTTCATTCTCTCTATCTCTCTCCTCTCCAAAAATCACCTAGGAGTCCGTGATTTGAAAAGTGTAACATCTAATAAAAAACGGAGGAAGTAATATTATTTAATCTCATAAAACTAGTAAGTCAAGCTATCTTGTTATTATAACTGAACTTTTAGTGAAGCAATAATAACTTAGACTCATATTATAAATACCAAGCTTATTGGATTTTAATTAGTTTGAAACAACTCAACTTTATTTAGTAATCATGAAATATAGCCCAATCATATTTTTTAGGAAATCAAATTAAGTGGTTTAATTTAAACTAACTAAATTAGTCATAAACATAACAAGTCCAATCATAAAAAAAATTCAGATTATAAACACTTGAGTTTAGTCCAAAGGTATTCTCCAAGGCCCAAACTAAAATAATTAACAAAGGATTTAAACTTGGGCTTGAATTCAAACTTAGGAAATCAGAATTTGTTTAATAAAAAGAGAAGAATGTCGTTACCTCTGCTTCTTAGAGTAGGGACGACGGTGCTGTGGCAGGGGGACGACTCCGGCGAAAGGCAGCGATGGCGCGACGATGCGGCATTCAGCGACGGTGGCGGACGGAGGTCGTCGGTGGTGTGCGCACAGCTAGGCGCGACAGAGAGGAGCGACGAGAGAGAAGAGTGCGAGGAAGAGAGAGAACGTGAGGTGCAAGCGCGGCGGAGCTCCGATGAGTCGCGCAGGTGGCCGGCGAGTGACGGCCGAGGCAGGGGGAGGGCGCGCGACTGAGCGCAACCGTGGTGGTGATGGTGGAAGGTCCGAAACATAGAAGAGATAGAGAAAATTGCGGTTTTCTTTTTGGGTTCCTTTGGTCACATTTTTCGACGAAGTTTTAACTGAAATTGTGGTGTTGGAAAGGTGGTTCGTAGGTGGTGGTGAAGTAAGAAGTGAGAGGAGGAAGTTTGTAGAATTGGTGTGTTCTTGGTGATGGATTTCATGGCCATTTATAGACTTATAGTGGGTTTATGAACACTAATTCAGTAGTTGGGAGGAAGAAGATTGGAGTAAATATTTCTGAATTTTGACTTGAGGAAGCTAAGAAGATGGATTAGTGACAGATTTTTGGGCAGAGGAAAAGAATGGAGGGTGGTGGCATGTTTGCCAAGTTCCCATGGAAGAGTGAGGAAGGAGGCAAAGTTATGGAGGTGGTTGAAGCTTTTACTCATTTTATTTTTGCAATCCAAAAATCAGAAAATTGCTCCATTCTCCATCAATCTCTAGTGGCTTTGTAGATGTTTTGTGAAATGCGAATATTTTTTTGTTTAATGAATTCACAACAAAACTAACATTCTTGATTAATTCATGAAATCGAAAAATATAAATTAACGTCACATAGATATAAACATTTTTAAGTTGGTAAACTTTATGTTGATATTCTATAATCGTTAAACTATATTTAGCGAAACTATTAAAATAAAATATAGTTTTAACTACTTATTATAATTAATTATATACTTAAACACGTTTAAGTTTTTAGGATATTACACAACATAAGCAATCAAATTCCTCAATATGGTTTTAACCTGTTCTTTATTGTTGATCAGAAAAGTCCAAGTAACCCTTGAATTATCATCTAATGCAGTCAAGAAATATCTCCCACCTGTAACTGCTTGCACCCTATATGGCCTCCAAAGGTCAATATGAACAAGACCAAATATATTTTCAACAATAGATGTACTAATGGGAAAAGGGAGTCTATGGCGTTTTGCAACACAACAATTATCACAAAAGATTTCATTTAAACCTCTGCATTCACATTGAGAAATATGTTTTAGTTTAGACAAAAGATGTATGTCCCAACCTATGATGCATTAACAAAACATCTTGTTTTCTTGTTTTATTCAAAACTACATTATTACACTCTTTCAAAGAGGGTCTCTTGCTACTATCTTCACTCTTTGTGCATCTTTCTTATTGCAACTCCAGTTGATACACACCTCCACATCTTTTTCCAACTCCAGTGATCTCATCATTAGAAAGGTCCTGAAATATACACTTTTCATCAGTGAACAACACCCTTAATCTGTCATGTTGTATCATTCTAGCAATAGATAGAAGATTGTGCTTAAATTCAGGAAGGTATAAAACATTCCTGAGAACCAATTTGGGTCCAAAACAATAGACTCTATCTCCTTCACCTGCCTAATTGTACCATCTGGCATTCCAACATGAACAACCTTGTTCAATTTCTTTCTTTTAAAGAAATATATATCACAATTTACCATATGTTCGAAAGCACTTGAATCAATGATCCAGGTATCTCTTCCAAGTATTTCATAATATGACTGAGCACTATTGGAAGAAATGATACCTGCAAAGTTACTTAAGTGTGAATTTTTGACACAACTGCTACTTCCTTCATTATGCCTGATTGAAAGAGCTTTCAGCACATGTTCAACAAGATTGTTCACCATATTTCCTTCCCTTTGATTTCCAAAATCTAAAGGATCTTCCTAATTCTTGTTTTCTTCCTTACTCTCAGCATTACCAGCATAGATCAAGTTTCTTCTCCCTTTTTGAACTGGACCTTTACCCTTGTCTTGATACCCATGTATCTTGAAGCACCCTTCCTTAGTCTTCCCCTTCATGTTGTAGTGGTTACAATAAGGATAGCCAATAAGCTTGAAACATCCCTCTCTAGTTTGACCCTTCATCTTATAGTGGTCACAAAAATACTTTTTCATTTTTTCTTCCTTGCTTTCCTTCCTTTGCATTCCTCCCTTCATGTTCTGAAACAGTCCTTTAGTATGTTGTATTCCAGAGAATATGCCCTTGTTAGAGAATAAAGCACTAGCTTCAGAACCAGTTTCAATATTCTCACTTATCTCTTTCTGTTTCTCTGCTTGTTGAACAAGGTGAAAGGCTTTGTTTATAGTTGGTAAAGTATCCATGGCGAGAATACCTTCTCTAACACTATCGTATTTTGCTATTGTTTAATCCCATTAATAAATCAATGAGACTTGCCTTATTCTCTCTCTCAACAATTCTCTTAAGATATCTACCACTAGTGGAAAAAAACGTAAGGATTGCGGTCAAAACAGCCCTAAGGGTTGCGTTGTTGGCCTGCAGCCCTTGTCGTAGCAGCCCTTCGGCAAAATGAAGGGATGCGATTTTTGACCGCAGCCCTTCATTACCAAGCGTTGCGGTTTACGCCCGAAACCGCAGCCCTTCCTTGTACAAAGGGCTGTGGTTTTTGCTAAAGCTCGCAACCCTTGTCACCCAAATTTTTTTTTTTTTGCATTTTATAGTTCGAAATATATCCAAAAACAATTACCGAGTATATATTGTGTATATTTGAGCATCATGAAATTATAAAGAACAGTACAAAATATAAATTCATGAAACGAAATCAACAAGATCTGGAAAAAAATTGAATCAATTACAATTCTAAACCATCCACTCTCATATTCTTCAAATCAAATCGACAAATTATTGATCAAAACAAACAAATGAAAACATAAATTGCATATCTTCAACATTTATTCTCAAATTTCATAAACCGATGCAGCAATTCTTCAAATAAAACACACCAAAAATCACATCAACCGACCATATAAACGACAAAAAGAACAAACAAAATATTCAAAAAAATACAAAAATAATCAGATCTGATATGCAGAAGAAGATGTCAGACAAGCTAAAAGCTTCCTTAAACTCGGCGATCTGTTCGTCGGTGAGTTGTTGTTGCGTCGTTGTTGTGCCGGTAATGTTGATGTTCATTCCGGTGACTGCGTGGTGTTGTTATTGGCTTATTGCACGTCGTGCCGGTTTGTCTGTTCATCTCCTTCGTGTTCTCTCTCCTTCGTTTGTTTCGGTGGCTGCACGTGGTATTGATGTTGTTGCGTGTGGTTTGTTCTGCCGGATAGGGAGGAGGTTGAGAGAGAAGAGAGAAGGGAGACAGAAGGGAGGCGTGAGACGGAAGGGAGAAGTGTGAGAGAGAAGCGAGGTGTGAAACAGAAGGGAGGCGTGAGACGGAAGGGAGGAGTGTGAAAGAGAAGGGAGAAGGGAGGCGTGAGAGAGTTTGTGAGAAACCCTACTGCCCGCTTCACATTTATTTAAGCCTGCACAAATTCCTTTAAAAATAAAAAAAATCCCATAAAGGGATGCGGTTAGCCCAAAATCGCAGCCCTTTATTACTTATAGGGTTGCGCTTTTAGGCTAATCGCAGCCCTTCACTAAAAGGGTTGCGGTTTTGGCATTGACCGCAACGAAGGGTTGCGGTTTTTGGGCTAATCACAGCCCTTGCACCGCAGCCCTTGCATTTTTTTCCACTAGTGTACATTTACAGTCCTTTAAAACATCACAAGAACACTCTGGAAAACCATTTAAAACATTCAACTCATCCCAAAACTTCTTCAACTTACCATAATAATCAGCTACACTCATCTCATTTTGCGTCAACCCAGTCATTTCTTTCATGATAGAATATAATTGTGGTGCATTTGACTTCCCATATTTCTCAACCAAATCATCCCAGAACCCTTTAGCAGATTAACTCGATATCAACATATCAGCAATGTCAGGTGTTACAGAAGCAAACAACCAACATCTCAACATATAATCATTCCTAGTTCACTTACTATAATCATCTGAATTAGGAGGAGGTTTAGGTAACTTACCATCAATAAAAACGAGTTTATTTTTAGCTCCTAGTGCCATTCTCACAATTTTCGCTCCATGGAATACAATTACTTCCATTGAAGATGATACTTGGCAGGGGAGTAATGGAGTTATTAGAGTTTCTCAAATAGTATGGATCAGAATATGGAATGACTTATTTTTTAGTCCTGGTAAAAAGATTTTTTTAGCTCAAAGCTAATATCAAGAATTTCTCCTTCTAGTTCCAGACTGAGATAACCTTAAGTTTTCCAAGAATGAAAAACTTTACGAATAGACTTTTTTTTTAAAAAGATGAATTTTTTGTTTTTTGAAATGATTTTGAGGTCAGCACCTGGTGTGCTATGATACCGTGAAGAATAGAATAGAATTTTTGTGTTTGTGTAAAAAGGAGGCACAAAATGATTGAGGCTCTCAAACCTAGAATGATCTCATTAACAGCTTTTATACTAGGGAGGCTTACTACCCACTAGAGACACCTCACCTACGAACAAAAAACATGAATAGCTAGCAAACAAAATAACGGTAAAACAAAGGAATACAAGTTGTCATTACAGCCTGAATACAGACAAAAACTAATCAATATATCAGCAATATTAATCTCATATAATTCTATAAACAATCATATGTTGAATGTGCACATTAAAATACATTCAACACGATCTCGATTGATATGTAATCATGTTTTTCCTCCCGTCAATTTTGTTAAAGTTTATTGAGAAATGATATATGTACTTTTAAGAACAAAGAAGTATTCAAAAACTAATAAACACATTTCAAAAACACAACCATTCTAATTCATAGATACACAAATATATTCCGCTTTGCCTCTTTCTTTTTACTCAATAAGTAAATCTTAAAATATATAGCTAAAATCTAAATTACACAATATAACATAGTTATTATAACATAGTTGTACTTTTTCATAATCTGCCCAATTTTACCTTCAACCATTACAAAAAGTAAACATAAAACCTACATGTTAGCAGATCAAAATACTAACTTCTCTAATACTTCATCTATTCTTTATTAATCATTATATAAAGCTTAGCACATGTATCAAATCAATAAAAAAAAGTAGAAATATATTTGGAAGACAAGTCCTCAAATATCATGTGAAAGTTGAGGTGTGCATGGGTCGGGCCAGCCCGATCCGACACGATTTGGGCCCAGCCCGGTCAGTTGTTCGCTACGTGGGCCGCGGGCCTGTCATGGTCAAGAAATTTTATTTCAGGCCCACGCCGGCCTGTGGGCTGAATGCTCATTTCCTTTCTTTTTTAGCCTAAATCTGTCAAAAATACAAAAAAAACAACATAAAACACGGGTCATACCCGCCGGAGGCACGAGCCCGGCCCATGGACAAAATCTGAAAATTTTGAGTCCGACCCGACACGGCCTGCCACTCACTGGCCCGACCCACCATTTTCCCCGAGCCCGTGAACAGGACCGACCCGGCCTATGCCCAGGTTTATGTGAAAGGTAGATATGCGAGATAACAAAGTTGCAAATAATGTGTATATAGTAATTAATACTCCATTTCTATTTGATCTTATTTTGTCTTTTTTTTTGTCTCACAAAAAAATCTATATAGGAAGAACATATAGAAACGAAAAGAGTAGTACGCTTCCATAAACCAAAATGTAGTTACTAGGAGAAAGAAAACAAGTACATGCACCCAAGTGCATGTAGATCATGATACACCCTTTTCTAAACTACATTGTTTTATCATTTTTAGATTATATTTTAAAAAATAACTGTTATTTGCTTCCTTTTGCAACTAAAGATTCCTTTTTCAAATTTTGATTTAAAAGGTATATGTTCTTTTACCTTAAGTGTAGATTTTCATTTACTATATGTTCTTTTCATTGTAACCTTTGTTTTTTTATAAATATAAATTTACATGTTCTTAATTTTAAATCATGTGTTCTTTTTTAAAGTAGAAAAAATGCTAGAAAAAAAATTTGTGTCCTTTTATATAAATGGTATGTTCTTCTTGGGTGCACAATGAGCATTGTGCACCCTAGTACATAATCCATACTTTGAAAGAATAGAAGTATGAATGTGATTTCTTTAACACTTGTACCCTTAGCAAATAGAACGGTGCAAGCACTAATAAAGTTGAAACCATAAACTTTTCGTTTTAAATAGGTATTTTAGTAATGAAAAATTAGGAAGAACATACATGGGAATAAAACGCATTGTCGGTCACAAGTATGAGGCTATTATTGTAAAGGCACATATATAAACCATCATCATCAGTCCAATACTTTATTATCAACTACCATGTCGTAAGTATACACAGCACCTTATCGAATCATCTATATTGCTCATACATAAATGAATTTTAATAATATGACACTTGAAGTATGGTACCATATGAGAAAATAAGTGTAATAGGGTTCAGTAAAACGATTATAAGCCCATTCCACAAGTTTCAAATCTGCAAGGATGGAATAGCACCAAAGATAACAGATGAGATCTCGTAGCACAGACTAATTTTCCCCATTTTCCATATCCAGTTTTCAGCGACGACTAAAATTCAGAAACCCCAAAAAAAACAATTTGTACATCATACAAACACGATGAGCAATTATATGACCAGAAATAAATGTTGAGGAAAATGGGTGGTATTTTGCACCTTGAAAAGGAACTGGGATGACTATCATACTATATTGACACAAGTACAACAGTCAACAACTGTATCTCTGTTATCTTGCTTTGTACTAGAAAAAAATGGGGGAAGACTATTACCCATTCTAAGAAAAATACAGAATAACCTACAGATGTGACCCCCGTCTGAATTGCAAAACTACTGTGTTGCTTTTGTAGAAACTTGACAGTAAAAACACAATCACTACTCACATTTAACCTGCCGATGAGCAAGCTGTGACAATTTCTATTAAAAGAAGGAAAATTTGAATAGGATCATATCTATGGGACAACAAGGTGGCATGATACAGGGGGGATCATAGCTGTGAACCCCCATGAGGTGATGATACATCTGGGCCGGATCCACCGTTCTTACAATCCGAATAAGGACTTTCAAAAAGATATATCCATCAACTCCTCATCAAATTTTTCGTCAACATATCTTCCAGGCAGCCTGTTGATGATAGAAGCAGACTTCAACAGAAGAACCTATATCTAACAGTCATAGAGAAGATTTTAGAAGAATATTGGCAAAGTACTTTGTCCAACACATATAGCTTAAATCACCCAGAAGGCCAGAACCTCTCAATTCTGGTTATGCACAAACATGAAACCTGCATGAAAATAATAACATACTAAAGGGAAGACATGACTATTCACATACCCCAAAGTGCTAACGGCGAATTCTTGGTTTGCAGCGAAATTCGGCTAGGAGTGCTATATGATCAGACGACCACTCTGGAGAAGGAAGGGCGGTGTCCTTCCTTAAGCTTTCTTCATCCAATAGTTCAAGCAAAGACTCCACTGTCAAAGAGTCCGCTGACAACATAATTTCAACAAGGAAGGACTTAATCTCAATGCAAAATTTAAATCCAAAAGCAAATTAGTAGATTAGAAGTATTAATAACTACCTGTGTAATATATGTAATCGTGGGTTCCTATAAAATCTCTGGTGCAGTTTGTGAACAAGGGTTCATTTGTAGAAGGATCCATTCTCCGCCTTTGCTGCTCTAAAGCTGGTCCAATCCCTCTTGCAAAGGATGAGTATGCACTGACCTAGAAGTTGCAAGCCATAGCTAATTTAAGCCATGAACATAAAGCAATCAGAACTCAGAAGCACGATGTATGGTGTCCAAATGTTACCAATGGAAGCTGGTGTGCAAGCTTTGAATGAGGGCGCAATATTCCTAAAGGGTCCACTGCTAAATCAGGATGTTGCGGCTCAACTTTACCCATCGCAAGTAGAGAATGAGGAGCACTGCAAGGTAGATAGATATTGCATTTCAATTTGATCCTCTTAAATTTTAAAAATGAAAGCAGCACTCAGAGCACATAATACAGACCTTGCAGGAGTTGAATTAAAGTCTCCGCACACCAACATTGGGATATCAGCACTGGCAGCAATCTTTTCCAACCCTTTCAACAGAGTATGGACCTGGAAACAATAGGCAAAAGATATATTACAAAATAATTTTCAAGAGACTGAAAGCAAAACAAAGACACAGAAAAATTTATGTTATAAATACCTGCCAGAGTCTGACGTCCTTTAATTCTTGATGCACATTTACATGGGTATTTGCCTGATCCAAAACATCAAAGCCGAACAGGATGATTAAAAGTCTGAAGAATCCTAGACCACTAATATTCCATAAAACAGAGAATAATGAACAAGTTACAATTACCCTAAAGGAAAAGGGGGGGAGGGGGGGTAAAGATATCAAGAAAAGAATACAAAAAGACTGGCAGTCTAAAAGTCTATTAAAGACAATTTATATTACCAATTACCCTAACAGCAGTCTGAATCTCTTCAAGAAACTGAAATATCAAGATCTTTCTAATATTTGATAGAGTGCCACAGCTCGCAAATACTAAACAAAGAATAATGGCAGATAGAGCTTAAAGTTGACCTAAGAATACTAGAAACCTGCCCTTGTCCTCATTTAGCTTGATGTCTTGACCTTAATGGGCATATGCTACAGCCAACTAAGGATATTTATAAAAAATCATAAAGCAAATACACCATTTCTCTAAGCAACGTTTTTAATACCATGCTCACGATTCACAAGCAAGACAGATAACCTAATAATTTACCCAATCTGGTATGTTAATTGCTCCATTTGCATTTTCATAGTTTCCAAGCCTAAGGACCATCAATTTATTTAATTATGTATTCATGAACATCATAAAAATTTGTTCTTGAAAAATTCAGAAGGCGTACAACGGCGACATGAAACCAAGTTTCAAATGTTACCAAAAGCATCAGTAATTCAAAACTAACCGCAAAACTAACATTTCTCATAGTTGTTCTGACTTCTCACCTCTGAATTTCAAGGCAGTGCCAAGACTATTAGGTCAAGCAACCCTGCATAGGTGTGCCACTGTCAAGGACTTGACAACACTCTGGCTCCCTCAAAAGTCACATACATATTTGACAATATTAAAGTACAAGTTTGAGTAGTTTCTGGTAGTACTATAAATGTAATTCTAACCAAATGCCCCTATCCGTCAGTACTCTGACTACTATCAATGGTTGTTGAACCAAATATATCCTGTGCTGGATCTAAGTTAAAAGAATCTATTCTCTCAATGTAAAAATAAAAAATAAAAAGTAATGAAAGGATTAATGTAAGTGTGCATACTCCCTCAGCATAATAAAATTGTTTGCCGGTACAAGGAAAGACTAGAGGATACTCACAACACAAAGAAGCTGTCGCTTTCCAGGGGTATCAACACCCTGATGACTAAATTTTGCTTCCAGTACAGCGATTAGAGCAACATTATCCTACACATATAATCAAGGGTAAGAGATATGCAAGACTGATGAATTCAACCCACAAATGATATCCAGAACTTTGACATTACACTCACCTTGACAAGTCGATTTAAAGCTGTTTTCTTCTGGGTGGCAGGAACTACAGCCTCTGTTAAAGACTGTGCAGCCTTATTAAACTCAACCTGTAAATGAGATTAAATACCATCAGATGCCATAGCACCAAAACATAGCAAGTATTATCAATGATTAAAAAATTAAAAATAAGAAATAAAAATAGAAAAGAAAGAAAGACAGACCTCGTATTTTTTTACATGCGCAAATCTGTCTCTACGGAAAAATGTTGCACAGCCATCCACTGTATGTGTAATCTACAAAAGGCAGTAAAAAGATGATGTTGAGAGTGTTAGGTGAAAAGCACAATTTCAGGGATGTACATTGTATACCTCTGAAGTTTTCCTCTTATATAGAGCTTGGTAACCATGTTTGTCAAGCTCGGGAGCAAAGAATTCATCAAAATGATCATATTGAACCTGAAATGAAATAGCTGTAGCCATCATTAGCAAGCAAGAAATGTTAAATAACCATTTCAACAACTATTATCGGGATATATAGGCACTTAGTCTCAGAAAACTGCTGCCATGATAGAAAATCTATAGTCATTGCATCCTGACTAATTCCAGTGTCAGAACCTAACAGTCTCTCATTCACACCACATATCTCTGAATATGCTCTTATCCAAATCTTATTATTTTACGCAAGATTATAAACTTATTATAAAAGCAAAAGTAATGATTCATGCAGCAAAATATGAACAGGCAAAAGTTCCACAAACATTATTTGACAGTAACTTTTCCCAAATTACATTTTGATTGATCAATCAATTGACAATTTAAAGAATATTATCCATCCTGCAAGTTCTCACTTACTTACAAAAAGGCAAGACATAAATGAAAAGACAGCCATCCGCAACAATATCTTAAAGGAGGCTGACCCACAATGAAAAGACAATGTAATATTATAATCCTATTTAATTTAACGAGTAATTAATCATTATCCTCACTCAAAAGATGCGTGAAACAAAGTATCAGAAAAGGTCTACTACAGAATAACCAAAACACATAAAGTGAACAGATTAACCACCTAAAGCAATATTTGTACCTCTTGAAGGCATACAACGTCAGCACGATATCCAACAATTTCTCGCAAAAGATTTTGTCTACGATATGGCCAAGAAAGAGCCCATGAAGGACAGTAACTATATGTATCACTTGTGGCATAAGCATCAGCCAATATGTTGTATGAAAGTACAGTGAAAGTTCCAGCAGATGCAATACGACCATCTGAATCCAAATGACCCATCACATCTACCCCACTAACCGAAATCATGCGACGCGGAGTAGGTGTAGGTGCAGGGATGACACGATTTGTTGTCAGAGTCATGGGATGTCCAACATTTAGCTTTGTCTCAGCATCTACGACAACACATTCGAATTTCAGAACGTGGCTAATATCATCAGCAGAAGGTGTGTACGTCTTAGAACGCCCGACTTCAAACCATGTTTCACCACCATTCCTCTGTGTAACAGTGGCAGGATATAAAGGTGTTGATCCATTGGTCAAGTTGGGACTTGATGCAGAAGGAGGCAAGACAGTATTCAGGACTCCAGAACCTGTGCTATTGAAGCGTCCAAACAATTCGTCTTCTTCTCCTCCATTCTCATTCACCGCACTGGCAGCACGGTCATGCAAAACACGATGATGCTGCCAAGCATCTGAAAAACACTTGGAAGAGCAGTGGTAGCTTTTAGCCAGAGGGATCTTGCCCTTAATACAACCAAGGCACTGTAGAGTGGCTGGTTCAGCTGGATGCACACTACAAACAGCAACCTTCTTGTCACTCTGTACACGATACCTGTGACCAGCACATACATATAAGATGAGACTCAGTGTAGATACCTAACCAATCAGTTTAAACGCTGTATTCCTGAATAATTGATTATCAAAAGTCAGTTATGATCCTTTATAGAGAATTATGCATCATTAAAGTATGATCACTATTAGCACAAAATTTCGTTTACCAAATAGTCTCTCCTTAAGCTTGAGATAAGCATAGTTTAGTCAGAGAGATCATAGTTCAGGCACTCCATAGTTGTGCAATGGATAGCACAAAAGTCAAAATGGTGTAAGTAAAAAGTAACAGAGAAGTAAGAAGGACAAGCTTATATAGATATAAGAGCTTTAGAAAAAGAAGGAAAAAAAACCTCAATTATGGCCTCATCAAAAGTCAGTTATGATCCTTTATAGAGAATTGCATCATTAAAATATGATCACTATTAGCACAAATTTAGTTTATCAAATAGTCTCTCCTTAAGCTTGAGATAAGCATAGTTGTACATACTACCTTTTCGATGAACCAAAGTTTGATAAAATTGAGCTCGAGCAGCTCAAGTTTGACACTTACTATGAGCAGAGTGATACTCAAACTCTACTCATTTAAACCTCTCTAACTCCTACATGCATGAAAATAATATCCAACACATGATTTACCTCTACCACAGAAGAAAGTAAAATACTTGACATTTATGGGCATTGAAGAGAAAGAATTGAAGGGGGGGGATTATTTCCCAGGTTCGGTTACAATTTACACAAGCAAAAAAAAACACTTAATAGATCACCAAGGCTACTTTAAAGAGGTATAGCAAAAAAAATCATCCAAAGCACAGAAAAATGTATTCCTTGAGAAGCAATCAATTAAATTATTAGAAAAGAAAGATAATACTAATGCATTTTGGTATCTTTGCAACTAGCTGACAAACACTGAGTCCCCTTCAATTTCAACAAATTAAACTACACACGAAGATTTTACTGCTTATCCTTTTCTTTCTCTCTTCCTTCCGCATCCTTTCCACTTCAATTTTAATAGATAACCATACAAGATGCAAGGACTTGAACTTTGAGTATTCTGGGCCTCTGGCAACTACCCAAAACAGCAGAGAACTAATGATGTCAACCCGAAAATGCATAAAATGCATTGTACTGCAAACAAAGAATCTACCATCCATAAAAAATCAAAATCATAACAACCACTTAAACGAATCAAATAATATACTGTAGACAGAAAATCATAAGAAACAGCAAATCTGCCCTCCATTAAATTAACATGGTGTCATCTAAAAATAGCATTTGTTGTTCAGCAGGATGCCAAAACTACTTTGAATTGCAAACAATGACTCCGCCATCCATCAAATCAACATCACAATAAGCAATGCTTCCAAAAAAGATCAAACCTTTACAGAAGGAATTATAAACTATTCAACGAAATCGAAATTAATGCAAATAATCAGACAAATACACTATATTAGGACTGATCATAAAACATTTACTAAACAACATACCACTTATATCTCAAGAAATGGCCGTCAATCGGAGCAGTCTCAGGAACATCATCATTAATCACAGTCTTATCGAGTTTCCGAAGCAGAACATACGGAGTAAGCTCGCAACCTACAATGGGAATGTCGGACGGGAGGTGCACCCTATACACACTCAGCATGCTGCAACTTCTTTTCTTACTATCTTAAATGAGTTACAAATCCCCAAACAAAAGCTTTGAAACCCTAATTCTTGACGTTTAATGGCTTCCAAACATGGAAAGGGTAGGCGGAGACCAGGCGGATCCGCCATTTACTACACCTCCAAGCTCGCCAGCCTCGATAAATTATTTAATAACTCACCAAGAAGTAAGCAAAACACAAACCCTAAAAGTAATCCTCAACTATCAGATAGTATAAAAAACAACCAAAAGATCCAAAAAAGAATACTGCAAAAAAACAAAGATGTAAGAAATAAATTAGGGATTTTCGCAAATGAAATTGCGCTGCGAAAACAATCAGTGAATCTGCTGTAGATCGATTTTCAGATGGATCGAAATCTTAAGAGATAATTTGAAAAAGTAAAGTTCGATTTCTGAGAGGGAAAGACGAAGAAGAAGAGGAGAGAGAGGGAGAAAGGGGATTTGGATAGTTAGGGTTTTACAGATGAAATAGAAGTCGCTCGAATTAATTTTTGTGTTGGTCGTCTCTCCATTATATTAGGAATATAAGTTTTGGGAATTTTGTAGCGGAAATTTTACAAAGGGGAAAACGCAAAATGTTAACAGAGAGGGTCATGTTTGTCACTTTGTTTTTTTTTTTTTTTTCACTTTCCTCTTTCATTCTCCCTCAAAAAAATTTCTTTTTTTCATTGATTGGTCTATCTTACTTTCTTTTTTTATTTGTATAGTTCCTTTTATCACAGGCACGAGCTGCTAGGCACTATTTTACTGAAAAGTTTAGGTTAAAATGAATGATAAAAGTTTTATAGAAAATAATTTTATGGTACAAGGGAAGGAATATCCTATTTTAATTCAAACATATAAGAAAAAAAAACTATCTATCAGTTTCAATATTAGTGTCTTGATTCGTAGTTGCGATAGTATGATTCGGTCACAAAAGTTTATCAACAACTTGATTAGCTTTCTAGTAGACATGAGTGAAGTGAATTGAATTAAAAGAGATAAGATAGCGAATAATGTCAACCGTCGGGAACAAGTTGTTAGCAGAGCCATCAAAGATAAGTTTGATGCATCTTATGAGGGAGGATGCCTATGGGCTTTGACACTTTTGTCTCTACAAAGTAGTAGAAAGAGAAAAAGATCGCAATTTTTTTTTGGTTCACCTCGTTCCTTGCTTGTCATTCTATATGATATTGAAATGCTCTAGCAATGAGCCTAGAGGTCCTAAAGGTATCGTTTTCAAAACTAATCGATTTATTTCTCTACATTCGCGGACCCCTTAGAAGAAAGCATAAGTTAGGTAAGCTCCTCGGATGATATTTATGAAGAAAAATTTAAGGTTGTAGTAATAGTGGCGTACGTTATTTGATTAGAAAGAAATTGTGCTTCAACATTTTTGTCAAATAAAGGTAACATGAGGACATTGAAAGAACATATCGTCATGATTCAAGATTTTAAATAATAAATTTGACATATATAAGAGACTGATATATGTCTAATAAGCAGATTATCGCGTGTTGGGATGCCATTATGAAGTATTTGTCACTTCGGTGGGGATATCAAGGCTGCATACCCAAAATATGGTTATTTGTCATGAAAAACTGGTTCTTATCATGGGCTACCTAATTAGCTGATTTATTGAACAATCACCTTAAATAACAAATTCCTAGCAAGGGTTTATCTTATCTATGCATAGAAGGAAGAGGGGTTTTTATAAAGATGATAACTACATGCATGATTTGTGACAAGAATGCAAATGAAATATATATTCCATTCTCTTTATGTTTATAGCGAAGGTCAATTTCATTTCATTTAAGACATTTTACTATCTTGGACTTTAAAATCCAAATTATTAATTGGTCACGGAATCTATTTTTATATATTATTGGTATTGACACACCAGTTATCAAGGACCCTAAATTAATTTTCAAACGAATACCATATATCAAATTAAATAAGTTTGCAAAATGGCCATCCAAATAGTTGAGTCACTTGGTTTTTGAGATATATTCCAAAATACAAAGTGAAACAGATACTTATTTTGAATAACTATAACCAATAAATTGGTAATACAACATATAATATAATTAGTCCATTAATTGTAATTCTTAAAACATATAATACGACAAAAGTAAAATTCTAGGAATACATATGAGTCAAACAAAAAGCTTCTCCAACATAATTATGTCCGTTTTACATGAGATTTGACATTTTTACATGCTCTCTATCATATTGTTGCTTTGCTATACATCCTTCTATGAAAGGGTACTTCTAACTAATGTAGCGTTTAGAGTGATTTTGATCTAATGCAATTAGGGGTGTTCACCAGTCCATGACCTGACCGGTCCGGAATTTGGACATTTTGGACCTGGACTGAATCGGAATAATTCTGATCTGGTCTGGACCTGAATTTTTCCGGTCCGGTAGTGTTTTGGAACTATTGGACCGTAATATATATTTTTATAAAAAAAAACATTTTTATTTGATTTAAACATATTTATAAATTAGATATAATTAAAATTTAATAATTTCAATAATAATATTACTAAAGGTAATAAATAGTAGGGATTTTTTTTATACGGAAAGAAAACTAGGACAGAAAACCCTAATCGGGAGGCCAGTCTAAAACATTTTTATGGATGATAAGAGAAAAATCCAAACAAAAAGGAGGAAACTAATATAGTAATTTGGGAACCCCTTGACCCTTGTGAGCCATGAAATCTGCTGCCCGGTTCACTTCCCTGAAACAGCGAGTAAAAAAAACCTTACTGAAGTTAGCTAGATCCAAACCTACATCAACAATCAAAGCATTAATAGACCAAGGAGGTTTCCAATCTTTGAATTGAATTGATAACATTAATGTTATCTCCTTCAATACAAACATTCTTCAAATTGAAAGATAATGTTGCTTTAACAGCTTCTCTAAGACTTCAAGCTTCAACCAACTACCAATATTTTTGAAATAAGAAGGGTGGAAAACCATCTGGGCTTGGAGCTCTGTCAGAAGCTAGATCAAACGTAGCTTCTTTAATTTCTATATTTATACATCTACCGTTAGAAATTCATTCTCTTCATCATTATGGGTGATCAAGGAAAAATCATCCACATTATCACATTTACAACTAGGATTTGTAGTAAATCTTGAGATAAACTCCGATGATAAAAGATGGGAAATTTCTTCTGGATTTTGTGATGGTTCCATCATTTTGATCTACTAATGCTTTAATCTGATTTTTACTTTTGCAGATGGTCGCAAATCTCTATTATATAAGCCAAGGGAGGAGGTGTGGTGTCCTTTTTTGAAGTGACTAAAGTATCCTCTAATAATTTAAAATAAAAATTTTCTTTTTACAAAAAATTGAAAAATGAGAATCGATGAAACTTGCCATATGAGTAGGTCAAAATGGAATATGCAATTCCATTAATAACAAACTAGATTGACACAATCAATTCACGAAATCAATTGAAATCTTCAACCAAAAAAAGTTAGCAACATATCGTGATAACATAATATTTCATATTTACAAAGTTCAAACAATAATATGGTTTATTAACATCTATAATTGTTAAAGAACTATACTAAAGTCGTCGGTGAAAAGAAAATTATTAAATCATCTACCAAAATTTATAGTGACGGTATTGAACAGTTAAAAATCATTCACCTTTAATTTAAAAAGATAATAACATCTACAAAAGAATCTCAATAATTTATCACTATCAAAATAATTTTAGATAAAAAAAACATGTACATTTGTACATAACTATATAAGATTGTCGAAGCACGCATTGCGTGCATATGCAACTAGTAATCTCCTAATGAAAGATGATTCACTCTATATTTTTGTTTCCAAAAGGTGTTTTGATATAAAAAAAAGTTTATATATATTTTTTAAAACAATATATTTTGTTTCCGTTGGTCCTTTACGTTTAAAGGATCTTGTAATAAATTAGCCTGGATTAGTTCCAAGCTTTTATTTATTTCCCTTTGTTGCCTGAAAATGTTGCCAAACCTTGTTTTATTCCACTTCTTAGCATTTTTTTTAGTAATTTACATTTTTGCACAAGACAATACATATTGGACCTTTGAAACTTCGTACACCATTATTACAAGGGTCAACAATCAAAGCATTAAAGTGTCAAAATTCTTCCTTTGACACCACATTTGTTTAAACTAAAAGGGAGGAGCTTTAAAATTTGTTGTATCTATAAAAGATAATGAAATGGGATAATGATACGAAGAGGAAAAAATATGAATTGTAATAAGAGCTTTAGGGAAAATATCTAACCATTCAATACTAGCAAACCCATAATCAAGGCGTTTAAGAATATTATCACTACCATGGGTCTTTCTCCTCCAAGTGAATTGAGACCCAAGAAATGGAATTTCAATACATGAAATTTTCGCTTTCAAATCCAATAATCTAGAAAATCGATTTGAGGAAGGAATGGCACCCCCCTTTTTTTTATCATTAACGCTTGCTATTTCATTAAAATCTCTCATTATTATAAATGGGAGAGTTAACTCATTAGTGTAAGTAATATTCATTCCAAAAATCCTCTTTGTGAGCAGCATTAGCAGGAGCATACAAAAATAATATAATTAACTCTATTGGATTACTAAGCAAAGATATATAACAAGAAATGAACCTTGAACCTTTAAATAAAACAACAAGTTGAAATGGATTAATCTTACAGTCCTTCTACATCACCAAAAGGCCACCTGATAAGCCAAAAGTTGGCACAAAATCTATATTACTAAACCCACATTGTTGGGCATAATTAATCAAGGGAGGGGTTCTACACTTCTTCACACAACGTTATAATATTAACTAGATTTGCTAAACAAAAGTCCTTGATTTCAGCAAAAGCATTAGTTCTACGGCATCCCCTTACATTATTCCAGCTTGCAATCTTCATAAACTTAATTCAAAAGGGGAGATTTGGAAGCTTAATGTGAAAGTTAGTTCTTTGTTCTCTTCAAGGAAGAGGAGACACTTTCTTTGTCGTTATCTTCCATCTTACTCTTGGAAGACCCTGACTGTGAAGTATGCTCCATAGAGGAAAATTGCTCTATCCCCATTTGCTCTATCCCCATTTGCTCAATTTGTTGCACAATTGAGTTGTTTGAATGCAATGAGTAAAAAGAATTCTCAGTCTAAGATTTCAACTCATCATCGATCTTCATTGGAGGGCATATTAATTAAGGTGCCACCGTCCTCCTCATCTTTACTCCCAGTGGGAGAAACTTGCATAGGGTACTCATCATCACACAACAGATTATCATAGTAAGAGTCAGAAAAGAGACGAGAAGAGTGAAAAACTTTAATAGGGGGCAGAGCAGGGACAAGAGCAAGATCCCCCCAAATCACCATCTCCTTGCACATATGTAAGAAGGGCATTTTCAGATCACTCTTTAGCTTCCAAAGATGGAGGAAGCATTGAAGTCAACCAACCTGAATCCTCATCACAAGAGTATACATCCATATTAGGGAAAGCTATCAATAACTTACCCTTTCCCTTGTCTTTAGTCCCTGCATTCATAGGAGCTTTCTCAACATAACCAACATCATCACTTTCACCCACCAGAACAACAACTTTTTCAGAATTAGCAACATCACAGTTAGCAACATTTTCAGAAATGATAATGCCTTTAGAAGGCTTAGAACTAGGAACAACAACCACAGAGTAGTCAGCTTGCACAAGATCAACATCAACATTCTTAACAACAAAATTTTTCTTTGCAGAAGATTGAGTCACATGGAAAAATATTTTCTTAGGAGGGACATATTTTTTATGGGGCTTAGGTATAGAGGCAACATGCTTAGCCTTCACTTGAACTATATTAGCTTGCTCAGATGTAGGTTCAATGTTTTCTTAGCTAGCCTTAGCTAGATACTCATAGAGACATTTTTGCTTGGGATTTTTCATAAGCCTAACCTTGACTTCCTTTTTAGAGGAATTAAGGAGAGGGCATTTGTCAATAATATGATCATCAGAACCACATATAGAGAAGTCTTCATACCAAATGTGTAACACCCCGATAATTCTCTCTTTCTAGAAAATACTTTTATAATAAACCTTAGAGAATTACCCAGGCATTATCGCCCGTGTGATAACGTATCGGTTTACTCAGAATTTTGCAGCGAAAAACAATTTACTAAAACCAACTTTATTAAAACTCACTAAATAAAAGACGAGTGTTTGAATCTTAAACACACCAACTTAAATAAACCACAAACTGAAATAAAGATGTTCCTACGAAAACAGAACTTAAACTATGCTAGGTATATAAATAGTCTCTCCATTCCAGATTCCCAATGAGATGCATCTGCGAACCTGTAATGTCAATGCAATACTGACTCTACTCACCAGAAGAATCATCACAGGATCAATAGGCAAAGCCATGATCACACACACAAACAAGCACGTAGTCAGCAAAGCTGAGTACTACATATCAGACATAAATAATCCTAAACATGATACTACAAAAATAACATGCAGGGATAAATAATAATAATATAAGCACATAAAAATTTGCAGACAACTTTTACTAAACTAGACTCTAAACATTATTTCTTCCTTTAAATGGAATACTCCCTCCGTTTCCTAAAGATCTTCCCACTTACTGTTCCTACAGATACCAAGGAAAATCAAGTTGTGTGGGGCATGGTGTGAGTAAAGTAGGAGAGAGAAAGGGGTTAAGATAAATAAACAAATAAAAGGGGTTAAAGTAGGAGAGAGAAAGAGAGTAAAATTGAATTAATAATGTAATGGTGGACCATATGATAGTGACATGAGAGGGTAAATAGGGAAATTTGTTTTGCCAAATAAGGAATAAAGCAAAAGAGGGAAGATCTTTTGGAAACACCCTTAAACGGAAAGATGGAAGATTTTTAGGAAACGGAGGGAGTAGTTATTGGACGAGTTGACTTATCTAAAAATATGAAATATGGGAGCTACCACATATTCCAAAAATGACCTGCGATATCGAGGAACCTTTGAACTGAAAGAGGGATGGTGATCAATCCATTCCTAGAAGAGCCCATGGCACGCTCACCATGTACTCCAACCCTTAGTGTCCAACTCTAGACGTGCACCAGTCTAAAGTCTATAACTTATTCTCGTTGCACTTTACATTAATTACATTTTATTACTTGTGTTGACACAACAAGCAAGTAACACATAATTAATAACCAAACAGTCATAACAGAATTTCTTTTATCTTCGGGTTAACAAGTGATCACAACTTATCAACCAGGACTCCTTTAACTTCCTTTTTATACTTTACTAACTTACTTGTTGAACCTAGCAACAATAAACTTTACCTTTTATAGGTATAACTTGTAACTTACCAAATAAGGTCCACGGTCCTTATAAGATAATAAACAATACTCAAAGAATACATGTAATACATGATTCACTTTAACTTATATTAATTCACTCACGAATTAATAAATAAACTAACTTAACATGCTTGCATCAAACATTCCATACAAACATTTATAATCTGATAACATAATCACTTCTAGATCACTTGCGCACTAGGCAATAACATGTAAAATAAATTCCAGCATTCACATATATGAACAAACAAGTTCCTATACATGATACTAATATTAAAATACTCTTAGAGCATGCTTCTAAATCACATAGCACGTAGATAATGTACGTACCTTGTATACACTAGCCTGTAGGCCACTTTTAAGTCGTTAAAAGTCTCCTACAACGTAATCTCCGCCTAGAAAGTAAAGTAATGAAAATTAATAACTTGAACCAAAAATTCCAGCAGCTTTAAAACGATTAAAACCCCCTTAAAACACGTTTTAAAATCGTTTTTAAGTACCAAACTTACGTCATTTTTAATTCCTAGTATAGTACTACTATTCTAGCAATTAAAAATCCTTTAAAACACCATAAATCATTCTTTTCTGAAATTACAGCACTTATAAAATTAAACAACCATCCTCAAAACATATAAAACGTATTTAAAATTACGTACTAAATAAATCGCATACTTTATAATACATAACTTTAGTTTTTAGAAATTAAAAACCCTAAAAACTCTTATTTCTATGATTAAAACTAAAAATAAACTCAACATAATAAATCTGAAATTTATTATAATAATAATCATGATAGCCGAAATTATTTACATAAATAAAACAGTAATTTAATTCGCAAACATGATAAATAATAATAAAATAACATAAAAACTAGTCTTTTAATGGAATCTTAGGAAGGAAGAAAGAAAATAACCAACAACAATGAGAGAAGGAGGCGCCGGACAGCAACAGCAGCAGCAGGGCACCGACGGTCAGCAAGTTTCGGTTCTTGAAAAAGATTTGTGACGTTTCTTGTTGAACAAGAAACGTTACTTGAAGAAGAAGAAACGAATTTTTGAGAGAGAACGAGCAACAATGGCGCACGAAGAGGAGAGAGAAAAAGTCGAGTAGAGGGAGAGAGGAAGTGACGTGAGAATTGGAGAAAAATAATGTGTAGGGTGAAATAATTTGGGTTTTTAGGATATTTATATAAAGGCTTCCCTTTATGGGCTTAGGAAAAGAGATTATAATTAATGAAACTTGATGACTAATAAGATGAGCTATTTAAGACTTTAGTCATCAAATGACTCTTTTCCTTTTTATCCCTTTATGGCCTGTTTGGATACAAACATTTCATTTGAAATGCTGTAATTGGGCCAATTTACATGTTTGGCAATTTAAAGTATTTGGAATTGGATTTGGGCCCAATTACCTACACATATTAAATATACCTCAGCCCATATCATTTGAAATCCATAGTAGATTACTGTCATTTGAAATCCAAACCTCACTCTTCATCCTCAAAACATCACGATAAAACTCGTTACTCATTTTCTCTCTCTTCCATTGGAGATTTTTCGAGCTTTCTCTCTCCTCGTTGTCTGGTTTCACGGTTCTTCGGTTTCTCGTTTTGATTGTCTCCCTCAAGCTTTCTCTCTCCTCAACACATCGCGAGCTTTCTCTCTCCTCCTACATTGCGAAATCTTATTTTTAAGGTTGGTTTCTCAATTCTTGATTTTTTTACCATGAATTTGCTGCGAGATTGTTTATGGTTGAGTTATAAATATTGTTTTAGGTTAGAATGTGTAATTGATTGAAATTTCGATTCTATATGTTATTTATTTATATCTTGCGATTAATTAGGGTTTTTTCTAGTCTTTGCAATTGTTACTGAGTATATGGCTTATGCATCATCTCTCTGTAGAGCAAGTTTAGAGACACGTGGAGAAGCTAAATTTTTATGTCTACCATGGAATGTTGACATTGACAATTTTTTGTTAGTGCTACAGTAGTCACTAA
Source organism: Beta vulgaris subsp. vulgaris (assembly GCF_026745355.1). Classification (NCBI taxonomy): domain Eukaryota; kingdom Viridiplantae; phylum Streptophyta; class Magnoliopsida; order Caryophyllales; family Amaranthaceae; genus Beta; species Beta vulgaris. Next base: position 46,455,862 of record NC_079204.1, on the reverse strand, counting down.
TGATAGAAGAAGTTTGTTAGTGCTACAGTAGTCACTAATGATAGAGATTTCATGATTTCATCACATTACACCTCAAAGGGTATGAAGTATTTTCTTTTGTGTTTGTGGGTTCCTACTTCCTATCACTGTCTTCGATTGGTGATCACTCATTCACTTTGTGTGTGCTTTGTTGCTTCCAATTGTTAAACGTCTTAAAAGTTCTGGTGGTGATGTATGTAGATCTTTAAAATAGGCAACAGATGAAGTTAGATGTTTTCCTAACGCAAAATCGATCACGAATAATCCGACTAAAATTTTGCACCTAGGAGCATGAGGTTGCAATTTGCAACATGTATTTGATGAATGTTCTTTTCATCATGCCCGCATGTTTTAGTTTTATCAATAATGTAGTAATATCGTCTTTATATTTTCCTATTGTGAACTGTATATATTTATAAAGACGAGATGATAATTTAATTTTGAAACTATTGATTCTTTTACTTCACATGTATTTGATGTAATCTGGAGTGAATGATGCACATCATGTTCTTGGGTGTAGGATCAATTTTTTCCCCTTTCTTAGGTTGTTTAAATTAAGCTTTATGATATTGGCAGGTACCTAATGGTTTTGGAAGTGCATCATCTGTTATTCATCAACTATATGTTATTATGTGGTTTTGCATCATCTGCAATTTACATGATATGTTCTTTTTGAATAGGTTTTAAGGTTGCAACTTTTATCTGGTATGAATAACAGCTACTAGATGCATAAATCTGTCCTCTGTTACAATGTTAAGCTACAGCCTACAGGTGTTTGTACTTTGTAGAGATGCTAAAAGCGGACACTCCTTAATTAGTCCATTAGAGAACCTTGGAATAGTGGTGATTAGATCTTCATTTTACTGCTCTTCTTGTCAGCTTGTGGCGAAAATCTGACTTGGGGAAGTAGACTATATCTAATTTTGGTTCTCTGATTCAGGGTTTGAATCGTCGTTTAAAGTCCTTGAGACATTCCTTTTAAGCTAACCTCATCTTCAATGAGCTGAGGACTCCTACACCAGCTTCTCCATAGAGCTCTTACATACTGATGTTGCTTACAACTGCAATCTAGCGTTCTTGGGCTTTCGGGTCAACAGGTGCTTCAAGCTGTCAAGAGGTTTATGAATGGGCCAGTGAATGAGTTCGATATGTTAAAACATCTACTGGAGGAGCAAAAGTTAGACTGGATTTTATTATGTATTAGTGATTAGTAGTTCTATTTTGTTGGTTGTAGGATCGAATTACAATTCCAAACTTTAACTTGGTTTGCCAAACAGTATTTGAATTTGAAATTCAACATTTGAAATTCTATGAATTCCCAAACAACTTATTGGAATTTGAAATTCCAAATTTGAAATTCTTAAGTTTCCCAAACACTAGACTTGGAATTGAATTCCGGAAATTGGAATTCCGAAATTGAAATGTACTATTTGAAATGAAATATGGGTATCCAAACGCAACCTTATGGGTTTTCGATTCCATTAAACTTCCTTTTCAATATACTTTCAATATTTAAAACTTTTATTAAAACATGCTTAATTAAAATATTTCTAATTTTATTAAGCTATGAAAAATAATTTCATTTGACTTTTAAAATAGTCAACCATTTTTAAATAGTCAAATCATTTTCCAAACTCATTTGGATTTAAATATAACTACATAAATACATGAATATATTTACAAAAAAAATTTAAAATCGTGGGGGATTACAAAATGACATACCCTTGCACTAAATCCCCCTGCATACACACTTAAACAAACTCAAGCAAAGGGGACTTAATGTCAACTCTCACACATGCTCTGGCAAATCATATTTTGTGTCTCAAAAAGGATCTAGGATCCAGTTTAATTAATGCACCAATATATATCATTAGCAACAAGAAGGCTAGAAACATAATCAAAGTTTAACAACTCATTGGATAACCTAGGGATGCGCACCCATAGGTCAACCCACTTCAATTCTTCCAAGAACCAAATATAATACTTGGACTAAGGGTAACGTTGGTAATTTTTCTTACATCTCCGCCTCCTGGAGCCCAGGTATCATATATGCCCCCAAAATAAAGAGCCTTAAATACTAGAAGAAAAGCGCCTATACTAGCTATTAATACAAATAAATTACTATTTCAAAAATCAAAAATAACATTTTTTTTCTTTTCTTTAAAAGAAAATCGAATTCTAATATATAATAATTAAAAAAAAATCTTAATAAATAAAGAATAATGAATAATATTTTTATGTTAGGATCAAAAGAAGGTCCCCAAGGATAAATGACACACAAGTCTTCGTGCACATGCCATGGCCTTTCACTCCATACAAGTGAAAGGTCCTTAGTGTTGGAAAATTTTCAAAGGATCCACCCCTTATGCATTTCTAAGTATTAGACTTCCCCTTTAACAAATTTCAAGTCTACTTTAGTGCGAGAAATGATATATAGTACGAGAATCAAGAGGAGTGCTTAACATTTTACCTATCAAGCAAGATTTTGTGAGCTCCACAATATATTTTTGGACCGGGGGTGGTTCATCAAGAACCACCGAGCCTAAGAATAATGGAGGCGCAACAGGATCCCCCACATCAGCATAGAGTGCCACACTTGTGCCAACAACATCTTCCATATTTACCTCATGCAATACAAAATTAATTTTGTCAACATTTGAATCTAAAATGGTATATCCTTAAAAGAAGGAATATTATCCATGGAAAGAAACCAGAAAGAAATAGTTGAACTTAACGAAAGATGATAAGAATTAGCTATAGAAAGAGTTTCAATAGAAGTGAAATAAATGTTTACATGAGTTCTCCTTTTATAGGAAAAATAAAATTTACCAGCTTTCTGAAATTGGAGAATGGGAATTGCCAGTTTGTTGTCTGTATCATCATACCTCGCATTAAATGCGACCAAAACCACCTTAATACACAATCGGCCAAAGCTGAAATCACTCCCAACTCTCACCAACTCACTCTATGGGAGCTCAAAAGATAGCTTAATATACTCCATGCTAAGAAAAATAAATTGTTTTACGTTAAATGCCCCAAATATGAAAATCCTAGAATTGGATTTTTCTTTTGTGCTTGAATGTGAGAAACCATAATTTACAAGCCCTAACCCTATCTCGCTGGCATAGAGTAGGGAAATATGGCTCACCTTCCACTTATTAGACTTAACAGCAAAAGTATGACAGAACCGAGAATGAGAATGTCAAAGGACGATTTTTTGCGAGTGCAAACCATCATTGGGTTTGCATTCCACGATTTTTATACTAAAAGAAACAATTAATATCAGCAAAAGAGGTTTAATTACTAGCAGCATCAATGCTCCTAGAAAAGCATGGCAAAGATCGACTGAAAAGTAACAGGATTTGAAGAGTTGGGATCGATTTCCCAATCTAGGGTTATTCAGAATTGATTTGGGGTTTTTTTTAATCTTTTTTTCCCCTCTTTTTCTATCTAAGTCTTTCCTCATCTTTTCATATTTTATCATCGATATAAATAGAAGGTTTTTAATTTTGTAACTTTCTACTTTTAAAACTATTTTAATATATAAACTTTTTTTTACTAAAAAATCAGAAAATTTGGTCTACCGGTCCGGAATTTTCCAAATTTGGACCGGACCGAAAACCCGAAATCGTATTTTATCGGGACCGAGGATCGTACCGGAATGTTCGATCTGGTCCGGTCCAAATTTATGTCCGGCCCTGGTCTTTGCACAATCCTAGATGCAACTAGTTGTGGATGACAAACCAAATATATGGGTAGAAATATAAGATGTACATCAAACTAAATATTAGGTGTTAATATAATTTTTTAGGGAAATTTCCTCGGGTACACCTGAGATTTGACGTAATTCTCAAATTGTCCCTCACATTTCGTAAATTTCTCAGATATCCCTGAACTTTGACTTTGTGCTTAAAATACCCTTGCTAAGGATGGAAACTTAATGCCGTTAGATTTTCCCCTCTCTCTCTCTCTTTCTCTCTCCTCCTTATATTCATCTCTTCTCATACCATTCTCCATTAATGACATCCTAAACTTTATTTTTTCAATTTAAGTTAGGATCTTAAGTTTTCTTATAATATTAGGTCTTTGATTAGAAGAAGAAAATTTGGTTTATTATATTCCCTGCATCGTCCAATGTTTGTCTTGCATACTATATATAGTTATGTTAAATGGAATACTTACCCTATATCTCAATCCATCGAGTCAACTCATGTGATGTGGGTCCCCCAATAACTATACCTGTGTTATTCGTGTGATTAGGGATCCTTCACTAAGTTTATCTCTTGACCAATAGTTTATCCTTACTTTAATTATATATCTACCATGATAACCTACACTCCCATTAATAAAGGTCGGCACTGGGCGGGTCCAATCGAACCCATCCCAGGATCGGCCCGGACCATGCTAACACAGGTTCTGAACCGACCCGGAACCACCCACAAGACAGGGCTAGAGTGGGCCGAGTGGAGGAGGAAGAGAACCGGACATGACTTCCCTGGAACCGCTTGTCCTTTGAACCGTCCTATGAGCCGCCTTTTTTTCCTAAGGAGATAGAGAAGGGGAAACATTGAACTGTTGGACTGGCATTGAACCGGGCCGAACAGACCCGTTCATTGAACCGTATTGTAACCTTGCAGGGTTAACAATTGCTAACCCTGAACCTGAACCGCACCAGATTAGTCAACTAACCGGTCCAGTTCAGGTTCATGGTTGCCTGAACCTCCCGACCTCGAAACCGGCCCGGCTTTGACCGTGGCCACCTATACTCCCATACGATTTACTCTATATATTCTCATATCCATACCCAAAACTATTGTACCAATTAATTGAACTATCGTACTACATTGTGCTATCTGTCCTTAAAACATTCTTAATTACATGCATGAGCAAAAAAAAGTATAAGATCACTTTATAATTTGATTGGCATTTATATTATCCTTTAAAAATAACTTTAATTGGTTTCATAAGTATATGGTATACTACTTATCTTACTTCAATCATGATTAAAGGTACTTGTAATATATGAATCTTATAATAATTTGAATTCATATTACTTAATTATTATTGGACTATGTATGCATAATGTGTTTGCCAATTATAAACAAACAATCGTGTCTCTATATTTAATGATCCAATGATTAACATTACCGCGGTCTTAATGTTCCACCCAAGGGGAGAGCAGTCCGAATAGTCATCCCAAAACCATTTTCCAAGCTAGTGTTAAAATTTTATTTTAAAGTCCAATTAATTATTCCTGATAATTAATTGCATTTTTGAGATTAATCCTTTAAAAAAGCCTAATAGTTAATTATTCATGATAATTAATTGTTTTATTTTAATAATAAAAATTTTTAAAGATTTTTTTATATTAAAATTGAATTTTCGAACTTAAAGGTCGATAAAAGAAAATCGTCAAAATGGGTTTTATAAAACTGCGCTATTCCCTAATTGAAAGGAGTTGTCAAAACGTGTCAAAAGTAAGGCGATGCACCCGGCGCACCATTGTCCAACAGTGTCAGGCGCACCAATCAGCACCTGACATGTGGCACCATGCGTCACACAGACTCGTGCGCTTCACTCACTCCCCTGCGTGACGCGCAATGTTCTTTCCTATCTTTTTTAAAGCGTTTATCACATGTACATATCTAATTGGATTTGTTGCGTCAGGCGCACCAATGTGCGCCTGACACGTGTAATTGTGCGTTACACAGAGACGTGCGCTTAGCGCACTTTCTGCGCGACGCGCAAATTTCGTTTCCCTATAAATAGGTATTGATTTCCAACGAGTTTTACACACGATTTTTTATACATTTAACACTTTGATACTTTACGAACGCTTACAAAAATCTCTGTGTAAACTATCATACTTTTCAAATCTGCAAACACATACAGACATAGCTACACGTTCAAATCTTCAGGCTTCACAATTGCTCGTCCCGAAGGTTGTCAATATCTCACCCAAACCATGGTATAATCTTGATGGTACTTGAATAAATTCATTATTTTTAAATTGGAGTCACTAACAATTTCTTCTATGATGTAGATCTTTAACATAAAAATAGTTCCTTTGTACATTCTAACCCTTTTTATTTCTTTTCTATTTATTTTACGTATATATGCATGCTACATGATTGTCGTGTTTTAATGCTTTCATCAGGCCACATGTTGTATATGCTAATTAAAGACCTAAAGAACTGTTCTAACATTAATGAGATAATTTAAACAAGCTACTAGGTTCCCTGTAAATTGATTGCTTTATTACATATCACTAAAAAATAATCTTTTTTTTTATCTTGAACCAACATAAAGAAAAATTATTTTTAGGGTGTATGAACATACTATTTGGTTATTCTTCTACATAAAATTTGGCATGAATCAATTTTAAGTAGAGACCATCAATGGGCATAAACATGGTTCATGCCCGTGTTCGTACCCTCACCCCTAAACTCAAATTTTGGTTCATTGACCATGTATGGAGTAAGGACTGAGAAATCTACATCAGATAAGTCCCAATTTTGTCCATATGATTTCCCAATACTTACTTAGGCCTTGTTTGGTTGACAAAACAAATCATGGGAAGTGCAAATTCCTAGGAAGTAGAAGTATATGAAGTTGTTTGGTTGGCAAAACCATGGGAATTTGCACTTCCTAGGAAGTTCTAATTCCTCCAAAATGGAGGAAGCTACTTACCTAGGTAAGTAGAGCTTCCCATAGGAAGTTCTATTTCCCATTATCAACCAAACACAATTTTACACTTCCTAGGAATTTCAAATACATGGAAAAAATAACTTCCTAGGAAGTATGACTTCCTATATACAACCAAACAAGGCCTTAGATTTATAAGTTTTCCTTTAAACACTTGTTGGCGACTTCAAAACATTTATCAATACAAAACATTTTATAATGAAGTAATCAAATGCGCGCTCATCCCGCGTAGGCGAGATAAAAATACGCCTACCACAATTATTAGATTTTAATTTAAAAATGTATAACTGATAATTGACTGCATTAGTTGATCTAACTAATGAATAACATTAGACATTTATGTATATAAATATAGGCTCATAAAATTAACTACTAGCTAATCGTTGATTGGTTACATAATATCAGGCTCCGGCTTGATATTTGAGCCAAATATGTTAATTTTAGCCTAAAATATGCTTAAATTTGAGAAAACACGAATCATGGTCTAATTCTCCATGCTTGGGCACAAATTTTCAGTACAAAGATCTATGATCATCTCTATAGTCAACAAATTCACATGTATAAAATGTCTTATACTTTTGAATTTGTTCCGCACCAACTAAACGAGGCTCATAAGTCATAACATACTCTGGTAACGGAAGGGAATGTAACAAGGGTTTGGTTCAGGCATTTGCTCATTTCTTCCTATAAAACGCTACAAACAGGATTGTTGGTTCTTAATTTATACAAATTAAGACCATGAAAGTAGATCATATATTACCTTTTCTATGTGTTAGCTAATTGTTCGCTGACGATTAACCACATTAATAAAAGATTATCAACATCGCAATTGCACCCAAATCATCTCGTCAGAGTTAAAACCTTCATAAGCTTCGCAACTCTAGCATCACTCAAGAGCAAATTTTAGTCATTAAATTTAAATAGCTATCACAAAATAGTACTTTCGCTAACACAGTATCTAAAGATATTACCATTTGATTCATCTCTCTAAACAACAGAAACAAATATAGGTTCAAGGTTCAAAATTTGAGAAAATTGATTGTGCAACATTCTAAAATCTTCCAAAACAACACAACCAAAACAAGATGAATAACAAAAGATAGATTTAGTAACCACCCTTAAGGTCATTGGTAACATCATATGGAATAGGAGTAACAGTCTCAATGGTTGCACCCTCGACCAAAAATCCGGGCTTAGGACCCTTGGGCTGCCTCTTGGTGCTGATCACTTCACCTCTAGCCTTGGCAGCGGCTTTAAGCTCATCATTCTTCTTTACCCTCAGCTTGAAGTCTTCCTGGCACCTTGAAGATTGCACGTGCTCGATACGCACATGAAGCCTCTTGGCGATGATTCTGTTGCCCACCTAAAGAACAATCACAATCACAAAAACAGTAAGTTGAAGCACACAATTAAGAGCATACAATTAACTCTACGGCTTGGCAACCACATCAGGACTTAGAACAGTTATGAATCAAGGCTCTGTTTCCTCGGAGGAAAAACATTGCAAAAACATTTTCCAACAGAAAACACAATAGTGTAAAATGTGGGAAATATGCTCCACAATTGTGAGAATAAACATCCAGCATTGATAAACCTATTATTATCGCACACGTTATAAACCAAACAATGGAATATGGACAACCATTCTCCGAGAAAACCATTTCCTCCCAACCAAACAATCTCTAATAACATATCATAGAAGATATCTTAACCAGTTAAAACTCGTAGAAATACAACAAAAAATGAATCTTCAACATCAAATAAGTAGAAAATTGTACTTAAAAATAACATTCTAATCAAGAATAACAAATTAACTAAACAAATAAAAGCAAATTCCTCTTCAACATTTCTACCAAACACAACCTTGACAATAATTTCAACCAAAACATTGTATAGCACCAAAATCATACAAAAAAACCCTAGCAACCAAAAATCAACAATAAAATACTAGATCCATTAAAAAGATGTATACATCTACCAAAATATTGATTAAACCTAAATGATAAATTAGCAATTGAAAAAAGAAAGATGGGAATAGGGATATATATATACCTGTTTGTTAACCTCGACACCAATAGCGCGCTTGGTGATGTTCCAGACACGACCAGTGCGACCATGGTAGAATTTGTGGGGCATACCTTTGTGAATGGCACCATTAACCTTGATATCAACATACTGACCGATGTGGAAAGTTCGGAGGTAAGTTGAGATTGGGATAACACCCTTCTTCCTGAAGGGTCTAGCGAATAGATCCCTTGTTCTTGCTCGCAAACCGTGACCAGCCGGCATAGTTGCGTTTTTCTCTCTCTCTCCTCTACTCTGAAAATGAAACTGAAAGAGGAGGCTCGCGCTAGGGTTTTTGGAACCGAAGAATTGTGTGTGCTTTTATATATAAAGAGATGGGGTATGTTGTTGTGTGTGTTGAGAAATGGTGGGAGGAAAAGAAACCCTATTGTTTTGTTTTTTGAGACTGTTTTAGCCCAACAATACTAGGCCCGTCGATTGTTTTCGAATTCATAGATTGGATCGGGTTTGCCGTTTGGGTGGTACGTGCTCTATCCCATTCGTCACCCATCCACCCACTTAATATACTAAACTTCCGTTTCTAAATAAGTGTAACAGTTTGAGTTTTACATTTGTCAACACATAATTTTGATCACTAATATATCTAATTACGTGATTGTAAAAATTACGAAACATTGATGTTATGAAAATATTCATTGAATTAATTCCAACAATATTTCAGGGTTATTTCGGTATCATTGTGGTTTTCAGGTTTTTGGTTTTGTGTTATTTGAAAGTCATATGATATATGGTTTATAATGGATAAAAAGTTAGTCAAACTTATTAAAAACATGATGATTTTAAAAACTGACAACTAAAAAGTGAAAACCACTTTTTCTGATATTCTGTTTTTGTTTTTAATTTTCAAAAAAACCGAAACTAAAAAAATTGATAGCGAGCATATCCTTATATGATAGTTTTTGCTTTTATATATTAGTAAAAAAAAAAAAATACGATCAAAGTGATTTGTGTGAATAGTGAAAAATTCAAAGTGTTACATTTAAAAAGATACAGAGAAATATGTTTTATTATTATTAAATATTAATAGATATAATGAAATACAGATGCAATAAATGATTCAAACTTTTATAAATTATTGATTATTCTTCTTAATTTTTACCTTTTAAAAACATTCCCAATCATAGAGCAGTTTCACGCACTTATTTTTTACTTAGGGGAAAGTAATTTTAGCTCTCAATTTTTTTTATGTTAAGGAAAAAAAAGGAAAGCATTGGGAATTTGGGTCTCATGATTATGTAATTTCTTTTTTTTGGATTGAATAGATAGACCCATAACTCCATGAGTATGCAGTTTTGTGGATTGAAGTTTCTTTGTGTTAGGCTTCAAAAGTGTGGGCTTAGGTTATTAGTCACAAATTTTTTTTTTGGATTGAATAGATAGACCCATAACTCCATGAGTAAGTAGTTTTGTGGATTGAAGTTTCTTTGCTTGTTAGGCTTCAAAAGTGTGGGCTTAGGTTAGTAGTCACAAAAAAGTTGTAGCAACACTTAAAGTAATCAGAACTTGATATGGGCCCATATGTGTTGCGAAAACAATTTAACTTTTTTTTAAAAGAGAAATTTCATCAAACGATATCTACACTAGATATTAAAGAAAAACAAGATACAATTAAACAAGTTTAAATCAAATTCGTCTTTGAAAAAACTACGATGAACCAAATCGAGCAATACAGCACAACCCCCTTGTATTTGCTGAATCAAACAGCTATTGATGAGTAAGTCTATCATTCTAATATAGTTTTAAAAGAGCATTCTTAATCGAGCCATGTTTATCGCATTCAAGATTTCAATACCTTCATGTTGAGTCTTGAACTTCAACCAATGAGAAGAATTTCTCATACCTAAAACAAACGAAAAACCATACTCTCAACTCCCGTGGGGAAGAAGGAGATCTGCACAACATAGGCTAAAATCTTTATAACAGCGTTTGAAAAAATCTCATAAAGAGATACTAATTTATTCAACAAAACAAGAAAATGAACTAAAAATTGAAAATAAAGGAGGAAAAGGGGCTTACCATGTATGAAATCATCCATGGTAGCCCTTAATTGATAAAGAAGGGGTAGGGGAGTCTAGGGTTTTAGAGAGAAAAAAGAAAGAAGGGGGGGGTGATGTTGGTTTTTTAATTAGATGATGCAGAAACAATTAACTTCGTGACATACTCCTTCCCCTTTCTTTTTCTTGCATCATTTTCATTTTTGACAATTTTCTGTTACTTGCTTTAGTTCTATTTTTTGGCAATATATTTTCTCGTTCTCTCTCCTAACATATGGGGTTCCTCTTTTATCTATCTCCTCACGTTGGTCCTTGTGCAAAAAGAAACAATGCAAGTAAAAGAGCAGAGGAAATATTTTTAGGTTGACAATTGACATTTTATCTAGAGTTGTCAAAAGCCGACACGACATGACATGACATCACGCCATGAACTGGATACGAAAAATATGGGTTAGTTTGAAGCTTTTTCGACACGTTTATATAAACGAGTCAACACATACTTTACCGTTTAAGAAATGGGTTGGTTCAGTATTGAGATTTTCGACCCGAAACAAACACGACTTTACAATAACTTAAATATATGGAAAATTTGACATTTTAACACCATTTAATTTAAGGTATAACTCGGCAAAATATTAATGAATTCTTTTAAATCTTCCTAATATACTAGCTAGTTATTACCTATATGCACATAGATCGATAAATGTTGGACATAAAAAATCAATTACCGTCAATATTTTTTATGCAATGTTTGGATAGCAAGATTTTATTTCAAATTATGGATTTGGATGAAATTTGTTGCTCACTTGTTTGAATAGCATAGAATTTTTTCAAATTTTTATCGAAAGCCTATAGTAGTGGAATTAGAAATTCAGGTTACCACCTTGTCATTTGAAATTTCTCACCTCATACGTATCCCAACTCCATTAAAGACTTTATCTACTCTCCCCGTTTCTTTTTAATCTACACACTTTTCTTTTTGTTTTTTTTATCAAGTTACCGTTACTTTTTCTATTCTTGATAATATGTCACATCTACTTTATCCTCTTTTTCCATACATGTCATCCACTTTATAATATTTTAACCCACTTTTTAGTTTCTCTATCTCACTTTTTAGTTTCTCTCTTCATCTTTTCAATTTATTTCTCATACTTTTGTACTTGCTCATTGGTTCTCCCCCAAAGTGAAGTGAGTAAATTAATAAGAAATTGATGGAATATATCCCAACTTCACTCATTCTCTTTCTAATATTCATTTCTCTCTAGTTTACTAAACCCATTTTTTTTATCTCTCCTCCATCAAACCCCAATTTCTCTCTCTTCCATCAAACCCTTTTTCTCTCTCCTCCATAAAACCCCCTTTACAATCAATTTCTAGCATCATATCGAAATAATGATTAGGAATTAAAATATACTCTAAATTCCAGATTTCAATTCTATTATTTAAAATGAAAATAAGTTTCCAAGCACTACCTTAGGGATTTTGAATAAATAGGCTAAATGGGTCGACATGGACAACAACTTAATTAAACTGGCCGGGCTATAAGGGATTTCTACATGATTACCTAAACGGGTCGAATTAGTGTCAAGAATTTTGACACTATTTGTAAATGGCACAAACACGAAATAGATATAACATGATCTATTTAACAGTTTTAATTTTATCACTAGTAGAAGTTGTAACTTGATGGTTGAATAATAACTTGCATATTAAGACATTAAGAGTTTGAGACTACTTATAGACGTTTTGGAAGGAATAGAGGCAACACTTGGCATAGTAGTGCCTCAAACTTTTTTTGTCTAAATGTATTAGTGGAAAAAAAGGAATAAGTAATTTATCTAATTTACTAGAAAAATTAGTTGATTTGTCATCAATTTAGGATGTGTACGCCATTTGTCAACTTCACTTAACTCCTTCAATATTTCGGATGCCATGTGTGGTGTGATGATAAGAGGTTTTTAGTGTGTGTCGCTAAGGCACCAAAAATATCTTTTCAAACAAATATTTATAAAACCTAACAAGTAATTACTAAGAACGTAGCAAAGGCAAGTCAAGGATCAATCCACAGGGAAAATGTGATTAATCAAAGTCTATCAAATCTAGATTACCTAATTGAGGGGTTTTGGGGGGTTTTAAATGATTTGGTATGAAGTACGACTAGCTACTATCAAAGGACTAACAAATAACACGAGAGGAAAATATAAATAGAGAAGACACTAGAGTTAAGGTTATTAGTATGGATTAAAGAGAAAAAACGATCATTAATGCAATTGTGATTCATCCCATTAATTGAAACTTATGTGAGATAGGTTTTTGGTTATCAATATTATTGTTCAAAGATTTGTATTCCAGCTAGGCTATGTATGTGACATTTATGCATTCTTTATAATATGGGGGATTTAACAAGTGGGTATGTCAATTTATCAATTATATGTTTAAATTTGTGATTATGTTTGTTATGCTTATCTGGGACTTTTTTGAAATTTGTCTTATGTTGGGAAATATTATCAGAATCTTATTCATGTTTTGGTAATTGGGTACATAATTGTGTATTTGATTATGCTTTGTTTAATTAGTTAGGTGAATGGGTTTGACTCTGTTTTACAAGCAAATTTTTATTGATGTGTTGATTAAGCACTCTACTAACGTTATTGATATGGATATGTAGATCGATATGGACAGTGAATCATCCACTAGCACAGAAATGACGATTTGTGTCGGATCCCATACCCTTATTTGTGTCAGATTGGGATTCGACGCAATAGGTCTTGACACAATTGGTCCAAATATAATCTACGTCGGATGTGCATACTATGCAATTTTGGTGCCAGGTGTGTCAAATGGGGGGCACTACCGGACGCAAATAGCCTCAAACTCATTGCTCCATGCTTTAGAGTGGAAGAGGATTTGTGTCGTCTTGAGTCAACAACATCTGAAGCAAATAAGGTGGATTTGTGTCGGATGAGGATATACATCCGACGCAGATGTCACTGATGGCAGTTTATATAGTAAAAAAAATAAAGCTAAACCCCACATATTTCAGCAACAAGCACGAAATAAAAAAAAAAAGATTTGTAAAAATGATTCATGAGAGTGTTCGAAAACCTGTATTCGTCCTTGTTGATTGTAATCCATTTGGAGTTGAAATTTACAGGACATTAAAATATGGTTCAAATACAATGACTTTCATGAGTCATAATCTTGTAGTTTCATCAAGCATTATGATTGGTATGTTTCATTTAGATTTGATTCAACATAAGATAGATGAAACTACAATGATACCATTAAAGTTTGATTGTGACAAAGGGGATGTGTTGAAGTCACAAGATTGGATGCCACTCTAGCTGCGAGCTTGTCTTGGCAACCAACCGTTTGAGTCTCTTAGGGGACTCAAACGAGGTAATTTGGTCATTTTATGCGTTGGAAGATTTCACGTGCGTGTGGCTGAAATTTGCTTGGTACCAATGCTAGGTTATAATGGTACCATTCTCCGAAAATATTGATACCTTGGTACCAGTCCTGATAAAAATTTGATACCAATGTCAGGTTATAATGGTACCATTGTGTTTTATTTTGGGTGTTTGAGTCTTTTTTGGACTCAAACCGTTGGTTACCAAGCCTTTCTCCTCTAGCTGCCTAGTATCTCATATCACTACTCGCTAGAGTTTATATGCTTAAAAGCAAGAATAAGATTGTTACGTGTAGTTATGCGTATAAATTAAAACTTTATTTCATCCACATTATTATTATTTAAGTTTAGTGCATCGATAAATAAGGGTCGATCCTACGGAGAGGTTTGTATAATCCTAAAATCCAAGTTCAACTAATTAAGAGTACTTAACTATTATATACATGTTATATATATATATATATATATATAATATATATATATATATATATATATATATATATATATGTATATATAATATATAGTATATACATATATATATATATACATATATATTATATATACATATATATATATATATATACATATATATATATATATACATATATATAATATATACATAATATATATATATACATATATAATATATATACATATATATATATAACATATATATATATATACTATATATATATATATACATATATATATATATATACATATATATATATATATGTATACATATATATATACATATATGTATATGTATATACATATATATATATATGCACATTGTTTTTTTATTAGGGGGGGGGGGGGGGTTACAAGATGTTTTTATGAATTTGAAAACAACTAAAGATAAGGCTAACCTACTATTTACAGGTGATGGCAAGTAATTCCATTTTAAGCTCATAATTCTTTTAGAGATTTATAAATTCCTAACCTTGATTAAACTTTCAATTTCACAAATCCAAGATTGATTAGATAGATTAATTATAGGAATTCAAGTAGCCAAATTCTCCTATACTTTCATACTTTTAATCAACATTGAACTAGGCCGAATATCGATTTTAAACTAATCTAATCACCACAAGTATTTTGCAACTTCTGACGGTTAAACTAGAAGCATTATAGAGCTAGAAGTACATCATTAATCCCTAGTTAATCTAAACATATCATATCTTTATGTTTAAATAACTAGTCCAAGTTATATTCTAGTTTGAACTTATAACCATCTTTGCAGGCCTAAATTAAACTAGTTATCACTTGTTGTTATACAATATAGACTAGGCTAAATCATATAACTAGCAAAAATCTCAACTTTATACCTAATAAGATAGCAAATTAAGCATAAAATTGAAATTTGAACATTACAATCAAATATAATTTGAGTATCTAACAACAAACAATCTTGAATTCAACTCGTTATTCAACAACCTAATCCAAATTTACTTCAATACACAATCTAACTTAATTCATATATCGCAATCCAAACATAATTCAACAACACAATCCAAACAAACTATAAAATTGAGTTATTTGAGGGGATATATCAGGGTAATAGAGCATTTTATATACCTCACTAAATTTTTTTTGTGGAGATATACTAACCTAAATTTAAGTTATGTTAAAAGGTACAAAAAACACTATTTTCGGCGAGAAAGTCAAATTTTCGGCCTTTGACTTGCTTAATTACTATTTGTATAGTGTGTGATATTCAATTGCTTCTATTACATTCATTTTTCTCCAACTTCACATCGTCACTTTGTGGCTCACTTGCGAGTTCCTACCAAGTCAAAGGCCGAAATTTTGACTTTTTCGTCGGAAATCATGTTTTTGGTACCTTTTAACAAAACTTAAATTTAAGATGGTATATCCCCACCAAAAAAAATTAGTGAGGTATATCCCCACAAAATACCCTATTACCATGGTATATCCCCGCAAAAAACTCTACCAAATTTAAAAGTATAATCGGGAAATTTGAAACTAATTTGAAAGTACAAGAGAAAGAGAGAAAAACTTGTGAATTTGCGCGGAAATTCGCCTTTGGGTTTTGGATTTTGCACCTACGTCGAAGCTTGAATATCACACTCCTCGGTTGTGTGCTAGGACTCCAACCAAAGGTTGTCTTCTTCGTCGAACTTGAGCGCCCCCAATTTAGCCTCGAAGTCTCACGCGATTTCTCCAAATTTTCTCACTCAAAATTTGTGGAATTTCTTGTATACTGATTTTCGAACCTTAATGGGGTATTTATACCCAATTTCGCTGCCCAATTTGTGAAATTCGAACCAATTGGAGAGGAGAATGGGCCTCCAAGAATTCGGCCCTAAAAACGACCTTCTCCTCGTTTTTGCGGCGCCAATTGCGGCTTGGTTTCGTCTGATTGGTCGTAAGTTGCAGCCTTTCTTATTGGTGGAGATACGGTGGTGGAGAAGGTGAGGTATCTTGAAGAGAGAGGATGAAGAATGTCGAAGAGGAGTGAAGGGAGGAACAAAGAAGAATAGGAATAATGTTACTCTGTTCTGTTTTTTGGTTTCCTTTTTACTTCTTTTGTTTTATTTCTTCTTTTCCTCTTGTTTCTTTCATTGCTTTTGAAGTCTTGGGATGTATTTCACAAGGAGAATTGGGCTTGAACTTTTAGTCTTGAGCTAAGATTTGACTAAATATTTGGGCTTGACTTGTAGTTCTTCAACCAAGATTTCTCAATGAACAAAAATACTATAATTAAGTAATATTAGTAATAAAAATAAAACCTAGCATATTATATCTAATAATATTAAAAATATATGAAATACATTAAAATAATAATATAAACATACTTGTAATAATAAAATAAGCGGAAATAAATATATGAAATCATACACTTATTAAAGACTTATATTGAGATGATAACCTTTAAAAAAGGACATGACTATTGGACATTGGGTACTAAAAGTGATACTTTTCCATTTAAAAGTCATAAAAAAGAGGAATAAGATGGCACAAGATTTGAAAAGAAAGCGTAGGAGGGTGAATGCAAATCTGGTGAAGGGGGGCTACTAAAGCTAGGCCGCTGCCATTGGAGAACCAATGGTACAATGTGTTGGGTATTGATGTGGAGATGGTAAATGGAGTCGTGTGTGTGTTTGCGTGGAGTGTAGCTTGGTGTGTGTGTATGGAGTAGTAGCATAAAGCTCACGCAACCTGAAGGTTTTGGAAGCCTTCTCACACCTGCACCCAACCGAGGAGGATGGAAGAGACTCGAACTTTCTGCCAGCCCGCAGGTTATTTCGCCCATCATCATTTGTTTCTTCTTTTCGGTTTTCTTGATTTATTTTAGTTTCCTTGGTTAATTGGGATGCCTAAATCATAACCCTAGTATAAATATGTTTGTAGCCATTATTGTTCATGTTATGCCATATGTGTGAAGAGAGAGATTATTCTTTAATCTAGAAAAAGACTAGAGAACCTAGAAAGAGGTTAGAAAGTCTAGAGAGATTAAAGATTTCTCCTTGTATCATCATCTCATATTAAAAGTCCTAGTGCAGTGTTCGTGATTTTCTCCCTATTCAAAGGATTTTCACGTTAAATCTTTGTGTGTTCATTATTGCTTTCTTTCTTATTTCCTTCATATATATTATACTTTATTGTTCGATTTGTTAGCGCCTACGATATATATTCCTAACAAGTGGTATCAAGAGCCAGGTTGAATCGTTGTGCGACTTGATCGTGTTGAATAGGCATAATGGATGACGGAAAGGTGAGATCGATAAATTCGATGGTAAGGATTTCAGTTTATGGAAGATGCAGATTGAGGATTATCTGTACCAGAAAGACTTGTACCAACCTTTGTCGAAAAAGAAGCTTGCTATAATGAAAGATGAAGATTGGGCAACATTCGATCGGAAAGCACAAGGTATGGTTCGATTGAAATTAGAAAAGAATGTTGCTTTTAATATCAAGGACGTTAGAACAACGATGGGGTTGATCAAGACTCTTTCAGACATGTACGAGAAGCCTTTTACTGTGAATAAGGTATATCTGATGAGTCGTTTGTTTGAACTTGAGATATTAATGGTGAATCTGCTGTTGAATTTATTGATGGATTTAGTAAAATTATTACTCAATTGGCCTCTGTGAAAATTACCTTTGAAGATGAGGTAAAAGCTTTGATTTTGTTGTCATCTTTACCAAAATAGTGGGATACTGTTGTTGCTGCTATTAGAAATTTCGCATGGAAGGAAGCACTAAAGTTGGATGATGTTACGGAGTTGGTGTTGAGTGAGAGTACTCAGCGTAAGGATTCCATGGAATCATCCGGTGGAGCATACAGTGTTGAGGGTAGAGGGAGGAGACAACATGGGAGATCTAAGCGGGGAAAGTCCTGGGGAAGAGTTGGTAAGGCGAAGGTGGAGTGTTTGGGATGTGGCGAGAAGGTCATTATAGGAGACAATGCCAGGATTCCAAAGACACTGGTAAGGGGAAGAAAAAGAAGAATGAAGATCAACATAGTGATGAAGAGAGTGATGCATCGACGAACTCTGTAACAGAGTATGTTTATGATGCTTTGGTGGTAAGTAGTGCAGCGAGCTCAATTGGTTCATGGATCTTGGATTCGGGTTCTTCGTTTCATTCTTCGCCCTGTAAGGAGTTGTTTCAAAATCTGCAATTTGAGTAACTCGAAAAAGTGTACCTTGCAGATGATAAACCATTAGAGATTGAAGGCAAGGGAGATGTGAGCGTGAAGCTTGCAAGTGGGGACGTGTTCAAGTTGAAGGATGTCAAGTTCATCTCTGATTTGAAGAAAAACTTGATATCATTAGTCAATTTGACAAGTCCGGCTACAAGGTAGTGTTCGAGGATGGTTCCTAGAAAGTTGCAAAGGGTGCAATGATTGTAGCTCGATGTGCAAGAAGCGAAATGATGTACATCATAGGGAACACGATAAGAGTAGTTAACGAAGGGATGAAGAAAATTTCACAAAGAGTGTCATTAAATCAAAAGGCTATATACAGTAGGCCTGTGAAGAAGAATCATGGTGGTAAAGTCGGTGTCTCTTTGGCTGAAGTGGATGTAGAAAGAACAAGATGAAGAAGGCACACATGAGTGTCGTGTGTGAGAAGTCGAGCCTAGAGAAGGATGTTTTGTTCAGGTGGGAGCAGTGTCGGGATGCTCGTAGAACTATGAAGAGTCCTTATGGTTCGCGTTGCAATATAGACTTGGGGTCGAGTGAGGCCTCAGTGTTGCTTCCTCTATGAGTAGGAAGTGTGGTTCCGTACTAGGTGGAGTGTGATGACGACAAGTTGAGATTGTGCTACATATTTATTGGGGTTATATTCTTCACTTTTACCAATCTCCAGGTCGGAGATTGTTGGGTATTAATGTGGAGATGGTAAATGGAGTGGGGAGTGGCGTGTGTGTTTGTGTGGAGTGTAGCTTGGTGTGTGTGTGTGTGTATGGAGTAGCAGCATCGAGCTCACACAGCCCACATGTTTTGGAAGCCTTCTCACACCCACGCCCGCAGCCGAGGAGGATGGAAGAGACTCGAACTTTCTACCAGGCCGCAGGAAATTCCGCTGAGCATCATTTACTTCTTCTTTTCGATTTTCTTGACACAATGTTGTATTGAGCTATTGGTGTATGGAAGACACAATGTTCATTTTTTTTACTCCTTTTGTGATTGACATGGACATGAAGAAATTTGATGCTGAATACCTAAATTTCCTAATTCAATGTTGTGTTGAGCTATTGGTGTTTTTTACTATTGTTTTCATGTTTATCCAGTCATGGGTTATCTTGACTACTCCTCACTTAGTAGTTTCATTTGGGGAAAATTTCACCTTGTCACAAATTTTATTCTAGCTTGTCAAGTTTGTGCATGTTTTTTTTTTTTTTTTTAAAAAATAAAACATGTTATTTTATAACTAGATTTGAGAATCTTGTGGGGTTGTTTTTAGGGGTGTTCATCAATATTCGATTCGGTCGATCCAGTCTGGTAGATCGGATATCTTATCCGATTTTAGAATTTCTGGTTATTTCAGATTAGATATTGAAAATTTTCGGATTAGATACGGATCGAAAATTATTTTCGAATATCCAAAAACAACCGAAATATTGAAATTTTTAGAATTTTGGATATTTGATCCAAAATATCTAATTCAAGATTGGATATCCGATTATTCGACCCGAAGCTTATTTCAAGAAATTTTCCTTTGAAAATTTTTATTTTTTTTTAGTTTTTGGTTATCCAATCCGATCCGAAATTTTGGATATACGATCTTTTTAGGTCGGATTCATATCACATTTTTCCCGATCCGAAATTTCAAATCGGATTATTGAAATGAATACGCCGAGTTTTATTGATAGTAAGTAAGCTTTGTGTTTATGTCTACCATTTTATTATTTCGCTGTTATGGGGTGTGAATATTACACTTTTAAAGGTATTATTTGTTAATTCTCTTTCCTCATAAAGCATACTATTCATAAATAACTTTATTTAGGCCTGTACAACTTCATGTGACTATCCTTGTGGAATTCATAAAATTAAGTGAAATGATAGTACTATCCTTGATGCATTGATAACTTTGAAGGCTCAGAATTGATCTCTGCTTATGAAGTCTTTTTTCTTTGTAAAAGATTTATGCAGCGTAGTAGTGCATAATAAGATCTAACACTCGTCAGTCGTCACCAATCTTTATTGCCAACTTTTTTAGCAATATATGTGTTGTCGAACGTGAGAGGCTCTGAAAAAATTACCGCAAGAAAATATAGGTGTTTTTTTTTTGAAAGTTAGGGTTTAGTTAGAATAATGGGTGGCTTCTGAAGAGTTTTGAATTCTGACAGTTTGTAGTTGTACTTGAGGAGTAGTGAGAGACGAGGGCATGAGGCGACATGGATGGATTGAGTATTTTGTTGGAGGGATTAACTCTCGCACTTGTTTCGAGAGAGACTCTCATTTAGAGAGAACTATTCCATGATTGTTCCTTTTAAGCACAAAAAAATACCTCAAAAGCTATTACCCAACTTGAAGTATAGATCAGCAGTGGCAGATCCAAGAATTTCCCAATTGTGGTTCACCACCAATTACCGTTCACTAAACTAAAATATTTTCTAATAAAAAATACTCCAAACTAATTTTCAATCGAAAAGAAAATAAATATATATAACCAATAATTATACAAAATACAACCAAATAGTACTAGAAAAATCAAATATCCAAATAAAATCTCGGTGTGCAAGGCCATCAAAGCAAATTATGAATACATTATACATCCAACAATAAACTAATAAAACATGTCAGTCCCACCAAAGCAAATCAATTGAGAATTGCTAGTTCAAACCTTTATTTTGCTCCTCCAAAACAAAAAATATACATTCTAGTGACCTTTACATATTAAGGAACCTTAACAAAGTGTTAATAATACTACTTTTATTTTATTAAGTAACCAGCATTAATAGTGATAATACCCAATTCAAATATAATGTCACCAATAACACTCAAATCAAAGTACAACAACAAAATCAACATTTATAACAATTCTAAATTATATAATCTGATATATAAACACCCATAACAAAGTGAAATGACAATCTATTTTTCAATTCTCATGAAATTGATAAACCCTAATCTATAAACTCAAACAAGAAATCTGCAGATTAAGATGTACCTAGTCAAGAGTCACGACACTTGAAGGTTGTCCGTCCACCATGGCACTGTCGTCCACCAATTTCCGATCGATTATGCGGCTGTAGGTCGGCAAGTCACAAACGTCAACCGTCAACCCGACTACGCTATAGGAAGCAACTAGGCAATAGCAGGAGGTCCGTGTGATTTCACGACCGTCTTTAGGGTCGCGCGCCGCCGCCGGTGAGGCCGTATGAGGGAGAAGTGAAGGTTTACATCTGAGATTTTATGAGAGAGAAAGGGAGAACTAAGAAAAAGAAGTGAGATGTGAGAGAAAAGGGAGTTGAGAGAGTGAAAATTGAAAATGAGCCCGTGAAAAAACGCGTGTGAACTAATTGAATTTTTTATTTTTTTTTCTTTTATTGTTGGTGCACGTGCACCATGATGTTACATGCTAAATCCGCCACTGTGGATCAGTAAATATCAATTTTAATCAACAAATATTAATTTTAATCAATGTAATAAAGTAGAGTAAACGCGATCTAAGTAATGAGTTGACTATAAATTCCAAAGTCATACTTCTCTTTCACCCATTCTTACTCGTTCCCATTTCACATAAAAAGCTATATCTTAGCCGCGCCAACCACTCCACTAATCTCTTTTGATTAGTTTTTTCATATTCTTTTTGTAGAATTACCAGCTTGTAATGTAACCCACATTAGAAGTATCATTGCTTTTCACTTTATGCAACAACCCACCAACCTATCCATTCAACACCAACTTGCACGAATCCAAAGTAGTATATATCATCATACCAAAAATTCAAACCAAACTTTATTTTGTACATTATTCACCAATTTATCATAACCTAAAGTTTTCATAAACATGGCAAAACCATACAACTTCACCATTTTTCTTACTTTCTCTCTAATCTCCCTAACCTTACTCCCCACAAACCATGCAATATTCTCAAGATCCATCTCAAAGGAAGAACTCGGCATAAAAGAAGATGACAAACTAACCCACCTCACCTTCTACTTTCACGACACTCTTAGTGGGCCCAACCCATCAGCCCTTCCAATCGCTAAGGCCAAGATAACTGACAAATCACCCACCACATTTGGGGCCTTAGCCATGATCGATGACCCACTTACTGAAGGCCCAAAAATCACGTCAAAGTTAGTGGGCCGGGCCCAAGGAATGTATGGGTTTGCAGACCAAGAAGAGCCCGCTTTGATTATGATGATGAATTTTATGTTTTTGGAAGGAGAATTTAATGGGAGTACATTAAATGTGATGGGAAGGGATGCTATGAGTGACAGTGCACGGGAACTTGCTGTGGTTGGTGGAACAGGAGCCTTTAGATTTGCTAAAGGTTATGTTCAGCTTAAAACGGTGACGTTTGATCAAAAGAGTGGTGATGCTGTTGTATTGTTTAATGTGTTTGTTAATCATGCTTCTACTAGTTTTAAGATAGAATCGGACAATGGTGGATCAACGGGGTCTAGCACAAGTGATGGTGCACCCTTGTCTAGTCAAGCATCTCTCTCTTTGATGGTGTCTTCTTTTAGTTTTATCATCATTTCTCTTTTGTATTTATGTATTTTTTGAAGGAAATTTCTTGTGGTGTGAATGAATTTTTTTTGGTGGAGAGGGTTTGTCTTGGAATATATGTGTATGTATTTGTATGTGAGAGGATATTAGCATATAGCCATATATGATGGACATGTTTTTGCACAACAAGAATTGGATTGATAGTTTTTTTTATGTTTTCATATTTAATTTTTGAATTGTGATAATACCGTCTTGTACTAGGATCCTCTCATTTTATTATTAGGTTGGTACTACTTGGTAGTACTGGATAACGTATACCATCTATTTTTTTTTAATGGTTAGGAGAATTTCCAAAAAGGTGGAAAATTAGAGATCATTCAGAGAAAGAAGTACACTAGCTAATTAATACAACTAACTTAATGAATGTCGTCCTTCAAAAAAAAAAAACTTAATGAATGTCGTACATGTGTAATTAAGATTTGTGCAAATACAATTAAGCAATAATAATCCATGTTAATACTCCCTCCGTCTCATAATATAGTGCCTATATTTCTTTTAGGGTGTCCTAAAATATTGTTCTTGTTTCTTAATTCCCTTTTCAATTATAAAATGGTATGAATTCCCCAACTTACCCTCATTTAGTATTTTTTTTTCCACTTTTGTCCTCAGTGTTGTATTCACTATTTTGATGATGATAAATATTTATCTTCATTTAATTTAGTTTCTTTTGTTTAGTTTGTTTTATTACATTTACTTATTTTATTCTATCTTATAATTTAGGTTTATTATTTTATCTTAGGTTTATCTCACAAATAACGTGTTTAATAACTTATGGAGAATTGATTAGGAGCTTAATCAAAATTAAGTTATTTAACTTATTTGTGTTATTGACTAATAATTTATATTATGGACTTTAATTTGTGAAAATATTAGAAACCATAATATTCTTGAAAGTTAGTATATGCGCAGGAGATGAAAAAGCTAATTGATGTGAAGCTTTGAGAGGCGCTAACTTCCAGCACCTAAAAAGTAGGGCTGTTGAAGTAGTTCCTAGATTTTAGGAACTACAACAACCCATAACAACTTACCTATCTCTAAGGCGTGCGGTGATGGCTGAAAATGTGGAACCAATTCAAGCACAACTTCAAACGGATTTCTAACGGCTACAAAGTGGATGAGTGAGGCTGAATTTTAGCTCTCACTATGTACGTGGAGAAGATCATGGGGCAATCTATTATCTACATATAGTTGTGTTGTAACGAAAAAAATAATTATGCTTTTAGTTATTCTTGTAATATCATTCAAAGAAAGTATATTTGGTTTCTACTCTTCTTTCACTATTATTCATTGTACTAGAGATTGGGTTGTGTGAAACAAACTCTGTAATCATTTCGAGAGAAAAAGAGAGAGAGAAAGAGAAGAGAGAAAGAAGAAGACTTTTAGTGAAGTCAAGAGAGAAAGTCACTTGTTCAGGGGGAACAAGCTGACAGGGAACAAGTTTCTAGAGGAACAGAGAAGGTCCTATATTAGGTTGTACAAAAGAGAGTCTTTTGGCCTAGTATATTAAAGAGAATTGAGTCAAAATACCTCGTGGTCAAGGTTTTTCTTCCTATTGGGCCTAGGAAGTTTTCCTTGTAAAAATTCCCGTGTTCCTATTTCATTTAAGTTTGTGTACTTATCTCTTTCTTAGTTAAAGATTCTTTTATTTCCGCAAAAAGATCAAAAATCTCCCCAACTACAATTCACCCCCCTCTTGTAGTTGATCTAGTGTTTGTACTAGACTAACACTCAGTTTGCCTTGAAAAACTATACCAACTTTTAATGCTTTACAAATAAAAAATTGTTTAATCTATACCTTTTCCAATGCAATATCCGAGTTTCTTTCGCCCTCTTTCTCTTAGGATTAGTTCCATCTCAGTTTCTTTCACACTCTCTGCCCCCCTCTCCTCATCTCTCCATTTGAAACCCTAAATATTATACATGTGTAATTGTGATTTGTGCAAATACAATTAAGCAATGATAATCCATGTTAATATAAGATAAAATTAAGGTAAGCAATAGAAAAGCTAAAATAACATTAAAAGAGATTGATAAAAATAAATATATGTTTTGGATAAATAGATTTAAATGCCAAGTAGGTAGTTTAAAATAACCCTTTCTATCATGTGAGTTTCTTGAAAAAATTCAGAGAGATTAACTTCATATGACTAGTTTATCAAGCTTTGTTGGCCATGTCAATCCTTTTTGCACATGATAGTTTTTGTTACATAGATAGATCAAATATGGAAAATAAGAAAAAAAAAATAAACAGAAGATTAAATCAACTTAAGTACTGAGGATGAGGAGCTAGCTCATATGGTAGAGCACTCTCCTCTGATCTCTGAGGTTAGGGGTTCGATCCTTACCCCCAGCATTATGTTGGGGTATTTCCTTAGCATGCTTTGCATGCTTTACCAGCCAATGTGCTGGTAGTTCCTACAAGGCTAGTAGCCTCGGTAGGGGTTAGCCCTTGGGCTGACTTAATTTCCCAATAAATAAAAAAATCAATTTAAGTACTCCCTTTATCTTAAAATAAATGACTTAGAAAAAGTAAGTTTAGACAAATTTCATCAATTTTGATGGCATTTATTAATTAATCCCTCTGATTTTTACTAGTTTACCCACTTTTCTTTTTGTGTTGTCCCTTATTAGTTTATCCACTTTTTTTTTTTTCCAGTTTTTGAATGGTCCCATAAATTGTTTATTATTATCTTTACCTTTCCACTTATTTTTTCTTGGCCCACAACATTAACTTCAATACATTATGTCAATAAATTAATATCTATACCTATTTTCTCCTAAAACTTTGTGCTCAAATAAATGGGTAAACTAATAAGGAATAGAGGGACTAATACATAAGAAAAAACAATTATGTCATAGTAGATCTTGTTAAATCTGTTTCAACATGTAATTTCAAAAATATCAACTTTTATAATATTAGTAATACATGAATAAAGATATTAATAAAATCAAACATGTCTTAGAAATCATAGTGTCAAATGTAGGGATACCATCTATGTTTGCAAATTTTAAGATGCTTTCGGGAGCTAGTATGCATAACAGTGTGTTTCCAAGCACAGTTTTTTAATACATTGGTCACATATTTTATTCAAATGAGCAAATTGTAAAATAAATGTGAGAGGGACTACCTATTTCCAGATACTCCTAGGTAGGGTTGGCAAAACCCGACCCAACTGGGCAACCCAAAATAAACAAGTTTAAAAACAAATTTTTAACACATTTAGTAATTCGGCCAACCCTAATTCGATATGAAATTTATTGGGTTAGGTTTGGGTTGAAAATCACAAGTTCAAAATAACCCACTTAACATATTTAAGAGTTTGAATTTTAACTAGTTGTCGGCCTAGGAGATGATCCAATGTGAATTTGAGGTTTTAAATCAAACACTTGATACAAATGAAATAAAAAGTTATAGGTATTGAATTATGCATTTATGCTTAGGAAATTATCGTCCATTTCCTTTTAAATGTTCTAGATAGAAAATGATGATATGAATTATTCATCAATAGTGTTTTTGTATATATTGCGTGTTTAAAAATCAAGATCCATTCCTGGAACAGGTGATTATATTTTAAGCTAGTGGAGCCGTGGAGGTACTAAGAGTACATTTTGACATGCAAAGATATAAAATTAGAGGTGAAAAATGCTAATGACCAATCCAGTATATATTATCCATCCTCGAGACTTTTTCATTATTCATGTTGACGCTTCTTTTATTGGTTTGTTTGATGTGGTTGGCCTTGGGGGTGGTAAGAGATCATGATAAAATTAAAAAAATGGGTGTTGGGGTGGGGGAAGAAATTGTACACTAATGATCCTCTTGTAGCGAACTTACTAGGGATGCTGGAGCCTGGAGAAGCGCTTTAGATTGTGGAAGCATACTACCTCCACAAATTTGTTATTTATTCAGACTGTAAATCTATCATCATCGACTTGATTAATCAAAGGACACAATTTGACAAATTCGCAAATATGATAAGCGCTTGCAGGTAGTGATGCAGGAGATTCCGTAGGGGCAATGGGAACAAAACAACGAATGCTTTAATTGGCAAAAGTTAACAGGAGCACGAATATGAGTTTTGGTTATAAATAGGATTTTCTCTTCTCCCCCTAATAATTAGTTAATTACAGGGACTTTCTATCCTGGAATTGTATGAACATTAATATAGCTATGTAATTTGCTTTTCTTTTCACTAGTACTATCATCACTTGAGGTTTATGTGTTATTAGTTGGGGTTCATATTTCATTTTTTAAAAGTAGGTTTTGTATATAATTTTATATATTTTTTTAATGTCTAACTTAATTTTTGAGAAATAGAAGTAATAATAACTAAATTTTAAATATTAACAACTATACTCTATAGTGACTTTTTTTTCTTAGGGGACTATAGTGACTTAATTATAAAATCAATTCTCATTAGAAGCATCATGTCAAAGAAAGCATTAAAAATACACACACACTTTTTAAAAGCTATATTGTTGAGTCATGTAGTATTTTGATGATTGTAAACAAATGATGATTATCTTACTAACATGTGTATTTGAGATGTGCATATTACATTAACATAGAACAAGTCAAGGAGGGTTAAATATATCACATCATGAGGAGTTCCTAGACGAAATCGAATAAGTGAAGTTCCTAAGGAAGAAATCCAAAGAGAGTCAAAGTTCCTAGACAGAACACAAAAGAGAGCAGTTCCTAGGTATATCCTAAGAGGAACATTGAATATGATTCATGAGTAGGAGCAGTTGCTGTGTGGGAGCAGTTCCTAAGTGGGAGTAGTTTCCTGAGTGGGAGCAGTTCCCGAGTGGTAGAGTTCCTGAGTGGGAGCAGTTACTAAGTGGGAGCAGTATCCTGAGTGGGAGCAGTTCCAGAGTGGAAGAGTTCCTGAGTGGGAACAGTTCCTCAGTGGGAGCTAAGTAGTTCTTGAGTGGAAGAGTTCCCGAGTGAGAACGCTTCCTGAAGTTTCATAGTTCAAACAAGCAGTTCCTAATTAGGAATTAACTATAAGTGCGAAGTTCCTTACAGTAACTAGCTAGCACGTCGAAGTTCTAGAGGTGGAGCTATCAACATGATGTTCTTAAGTTGGAGCATTATGGAGCATGAATTGAAGGCAGCAAATATGAGTTTATTTTCTAGGATTCATGTAAGTATATGGAAACATGAAAGGTAATGGAACAAGGTGTCAAAAGAAACTTGTGGAACTTAGAGTCAAGTATTTAAAAGTCAGTTAGCCTGTTGCATATTATTATCTTAATCTATAGAATTTATTCGAGTTTATTTCTTAATAAATCTCTCCTTGATTAATTGTTTTTGAATAAATATGCATTAGATGTTTTAGGATAAGTTTTACTTTTTAAATAAAAAAAAATCTCTTTTAATTTGGATTTCTGATTTTATATCTTTAATTAATTTAATCTTATCTTATTATTTTTTGTAAAATGAAAAGTGTTAGTCGAGTACAAACACTTGGGCAACTACAAGAGGGGGGGGGGGAATTGTAGTTGGGGAGATTTTCTATCTTTTTTGCGAAAATAAAAATTCTTTATCTAAGAAAGAGATAAATGCATAAACTTGAAAGAAATGATAACACGAGAATTTTTACATGAAAAACTTCCTAGGCCCAATAGGAAGAAAAACCTTGACCACGAGGGATTTTGATTCGATTCTCTTTAATAAACTTTAGGCCAAAAGACTCTCTTTTGTACAACCTAAACTTGAACCTTCTCTGTTCCTCTAGGAACTTGTTCCCTGTCACCTTGTTCCCCCTGAACAAGTGACTTTCTCTCTTGATTTCACTAGATTTCTTTCTTTCTCTTTCTCTTTCTCGAAATGATTACATATTTTGTCACACAACCCAATCTCTAATACAGTGTATAATAATGAAAGAAGAGATAGAACCGAAAAACACTTTCACTCAAAATATTACAATAATTCTGAAAGCTTAACTCTTAAATTTGTTACACACAACTATTTGTAGATAATTTTTCCCATGATCTTCTCCACGAACATAGTGGTGCTGAATTTCAGCCTCACTTCTTCCACGTTCTAGCCGTTGGAAAATCAGTTGGGAGTTATGCGTTGGTGTATTGGTTCCGAAACTTCAGCCATCATCACACGCCTTACAAGTAGGCGGGCTGTTGTGGGTTTTGGTAGTTCCTAAAATCTAGGAACTACTTCAACAACCCTCCTCTTTAGGTGCTGCCAGTTTATGCCGTTAATAGCTCCTCATCAAGTAACCGATTTAATTTGCTGCGCACAAACTAACTTACAAGAGCATTATGGAATCATATGATTTCACAATATTTACATCCATAATATAAATCATTTGTAACAAACACAAATAAAGTTAACAACTTAATTTTTGATTAACCTCCTAATCAATTCTCCATAAGTTATTAAACATAATATTTGTGACATTAAAAAGTAATATACCTAAGAAAGAAATAACAAACCTAAATGATAACAAAAACAACTAAACCTAGCTAGTAAAAAGAAATAAATCTAATAACACTCGAAATAAAATTAAAGAAACTAAGTTAAGCAAAGATAATCATTTGTCGTCATCAAAATAGTGAAACAACAAAAAGCCTAGATTTATATTAGGTATAATGAGTTTTTGTGAGTGCGGGAACTTGACGCGAGTTCCTGTATTCACATAAACTCATGTATTTATGCCAGGTTTACAAAAAATGTTTTTAGTAAAATCG
This sequence comes from Beta vulgaris subsp. vulgaris, assembly GCF_026745355.1. Classification (NCBI taxonomy): domain Eukaryota; kingdom Viridiplantae; phylum Streptophyta; class Magnoliopsida; order Caryophyllales; family Amaranthaceae; genus Beta; species Beta vulgaris. Next base: position 46,425,723 of record NC_079204.1, on the reverse strand, counting down.
AGTTTCTGTTTCGAGACAAATTCAAGCACGCATCACATGCAAAAAATTCTAGTGTAATAAATGAGGAGACAAGAAATATAAAAATAATATTTTAATATATTTCTAACCAATGAAAATTCAATAATAAAAAGATTGACAACTTTTAGAATCACTCAATCAATCTCCTACCTTGCCAATTCTAGCGCGTTTAGTTTCCCATTTCATGTAAATGCAATTAGTAGCAAGGTCCCGATGATCATATATTCTTAAGAAGTCAATTCCATAATTATCAACCACCAGCCGCGCGCTGCACATCATCAATTTTTTTGTTTTCATATTAGATGGTCAGCGTCACGTAAATTACCTTTTTCGACAATAAATTCGAGCCCTCCCTTTTTTTCTTGTTCACACATACATTGGTAGGTTTGACTAACAGTCACCAACATTATTTTGAATTCTGATTATTCATATTCTTGTTTGGTGACCAGCATGCACCTACGTCAAGACCATCTCTTCCTTCACAAAATCACTGACTTTTCCATATAGCTCTAGTTTCTTACTATAAAGTATATACCGTCGTCATACCAAAAAAACCAAAATCAAATTTTAAGTTGTGTAGAAGTAGAAACTAGAAAGTAAGAAAAATGGCACAACTATCCACTTCCATTTTTCTTCTTTCTCTTCTTATTACCTTACTAACCCTACTACCCACAAACTACGGCTTCTCAAGATCCATCTCTAAAGAAGAGCTCGGCATAAAAGATGGTAACAACAACCAAACCCATCTCACGTTCTACTTTCACGACATTGTTAGTGGGCGGAACCCATCAGTGATCCAAATCGCAAGAGCAAACTCCACCATCAACCAATCACCCTTTGGAAACCTAGCAATGATGGATGATCCATTAACCGAAGGCCCCGAAAACACGTCGAAATTAGTGGGACGAGCTCAGGGAATGTATGGCGTAGCGGATCAACAAGGGCCGGGACTGTTGATGATCATGAATTTTTACTTTGTAGAAGGGGACTTTAATGGAAGTACACTAAGTGTTCTTGGAAGAAATCATGCAAGTGATGGTGTACGAGAAATGCCTGTTGTAGGTGGTACTAAAGCCTTTAGATTTGCTAAAGGTTATGCTCAAGCTAGGACACATATATTTGATCCAAACACTGGTGATGCTGTTGTGCAATATAATGTGTTTGTGAATCATTATTCAAGTGGTAGTAATCAATCAGATGGTGGGTCAACGGGTTCTACTACAAGTAATGGTGCACCCTCATCTAGTCAAGCATCTCTCTCTAAAATGGTGTCTTTTAGTAGTTTTATCACGATGATTCCTCTTTTGTACTTGTGTCTTTTTTAGAAAAAAAGCTATGGTGTAGGTTTTTTCTGTAAATTTTTTAATTTGTTTTGTTTTGTTTTGTTTTGAGATGAATGTATGTTTGTATGTGAGGGAATATTAGCATCTTGTAGTGGATGTATGTAAGATTTCATCTCCTTTGTGGCTTATATTGTAGAAGTTTTGGCTAGCTTTGGTATATAGGTAGTGTATTTTTTTCAGTGTTTTTGACGTGGTGGTCTCCTGCTGACGAAAGAAAATAGTTGGTGGTTGTACTACATCCATCACTACTAAGCAATATTATACGGTCACAAATATTAAGAGAAATTTCATTTATTATTGAAGGCTAAACGGTTTCTATAATTATTAAAGAAAAACAAGATATAATTAGACAATATTAGATCAAATTCATATTTGAAGAAACAAGAATGAACCAAATCGAGCAACATAGCACAACTCTTTTGTATTGGCTGATCAATTAAGCAGCTATTTATGGAGAAGTATATCATTCTGACAGAGTTTGGAGAATGAAATTTTTTATTCAACCATGTTGACTACATCCGAATTTCCAATACATTTATGTTGATAGTCTTGAACTTCAACCAATAAAAACGATTTCCTATACTATTTTTTAACTTCCATGAAAGGAGAGAAAGAACCAAAAAATTATGTAGATAACTCTCAAAAAATTGAGAGAGAATGGAGGATTATTAATAACAAATATAATAAAAACCAGAAGAAAAAAGAAGAATTCCGGACTTACCACAATTAAAAGGATGATTGCAACCCCAAACTAGAAGAAAAGGATTAGACTTTATTAGGAGGAAGATTAGAGAAAGAAGGAGGTGGCTACGTTTTTTTTTTTTTTTGATTTGTCACTACTGTTTATTTTGTTCAATTTTGTCGTGACAATGAATTGGAATATCGCAAAATGACATTGATGATGATAGAGTGAGGATCAATTAGACTAGCCTACTATTGGTTGTGAGATTCTCCTTCTAACCCTGTAATAGGGGTTCGATTATCATCCCTTACAAGAATCATTTCCATTTTCTCCCCCTTCTTGCAATGGAATTTTCCTTACCAAAAAATAAATAAATAAATTGATGAGAATAGACTGGAGTACACATGAAAAACAATTATATGAACTTAATTTCTAGGTCTCATTCTGTATTCCTATCATTTTGTAGTTTTTGGTTCAAAGATTGTAAAAATCACATGGTGTATGTTTCATAATAAAATAAAATGACCCATACATATATTTACTTCCCCCATAACTGAAAAAATGCAACATTTGGGTATTATTTATGAGGTATTAAATATTCAATTGTTAGGTAATTTTTTATTGATAAAAGGTACAGTATGGGCCAAACAAGTATAAAAGTTGTTTTGAAAAAAAGGGAGTATAAAAGAAGTAATATAGTTTTTTTTTAACTCGAATAATACAAACTTTTGGCCATCCGCTTGTAATATACAAACTTTTGATTATTATGTAATAATATAAACCTTAAATCAAAATTTCTATAGTAGGTCAATATGACATATAACCTACAAAATCGGTAAAACAAATTTCAAAACTCCTACACCATATCTTCAACACTCCCAGACTTGAACCCCCCCCCCCCCCCAAACTGAACTCCCCACCAAACTTGAAGAAACATCTTGCCACCACCGTCAGCACCACCAAACCCACTACCACCACCGAAACCACCCCCGTCTGTTGTTTTCTCCATCCCACCGCCACCATCGAAATCACCCCGAGTCCGTCTCCCCCCATCCAGACTCCTCCCCTCTCCCCCATGTAGAAACCACCCCAAAACCTTCTCCTTCTTCTCCTCCAGTCCCAAATATCTCCCACCATGTTGGCAGATGATAGTCTAGTTTTTGTAAAGCTACTACGTTAGCTGTAATAACCTGAGAAAGACGTTTTTTGCAAAAATTATGGGTAAGTCATCAAATTCCATAAGTCTGCAATCATCTTCTCAAAGGGACTTCCAAATTCAAGAAAAGCAACCCTGCGAGATAGCAGTCATTTCCATGTGACACCCAAATCTTGCTTGGGTTGCTACCAGTGAGTTTTTTTCAGCTCTTATTATCTAACAAAAAGTTATTACAAACACATAATCCAAAAAACTTACTCAGCAACTGGAAGCAGACTTACTCTGTAAAGCCATTTGTCATAATCTTATCCAAAGCAATCTTTAAACCCTCCCATCCTGTATTTGTTTTTCTACCATGCTGCCAAGTGACATTGCAAACGCTATCGACAATATGTACAGGAGCTTTTTTTGGCAATAAGCCGACAACATAAAGATAAGAACAATATTCCACTGATAGCATGGGACAAAATTTATCAACCCACTGGAAGGATAAGGGTTACACAAGACCTCCTCCCTCAATGGAGCTTTTATCGCCAAGCTCGGGTGGAAATTGCTCTCATATTCAGATAGTTTCTCAGTCAAGATAATTAAGGATAAATATCTTTCTAAGTCTACCTTGTTTGAGTAAGCCCCTAAAGCTAAAAATTCCCCTATCTGGAGGAAAATCCTAGCCCATAGAGTAATTCTCCGTAAAGGTATTAGCTGGAAAATCGGGAATGAAAAAAGATATATTTTTGTTTGGATTGATAACTGGGTTTCTAATCAAAGTCTCATTGAAATCCTTAATGTTATAGCAGATCAAGTTGATCTAAGTTTAAGAGTGTCAGACTTCATCCTTCCTAACCAGACCTGGGACCTCCTAAAACTTCAAAGCATTCTTCCATCGCATTTAGTCAGCTTAATCAAAGGTTTTTCTTCACCTTCATTTGACATGAAGGATGTTCGAGTTTAGGGACTCACTTCCCATGGTCATCTCGTAATTAAATCAGCAACATATTTAGCTCATAATCTCAATCTTGAGATAAAGTGGTAATTTCGATGGATTTGTGTACTAGTTGTCCCACCTAAAATACAATTTTTTTTTGTTTGACAAATATGTCATACTAGCCTTGGTGTAAGAGATACCATCTATAAAAGAAACATATTCCCCTTTAATTCATGTGTCTTGTGCAATAATTTTGCTGTGACAAAAATCTTTTTAGATTCTGTAAAACAACAAGAGAATTATGGACCCTCCCAAATTTCCAAGGGCGTGGTTAAAAGAACTATTCCGCATGATTCCTTATAGATAATGTTATCCAATCTGAAGCACGAAAAACATTTTTTTGGTGATATATTGTTTTCGTAATTTGGAGTTTTTGGAAGGAATGAAATGCAACCATTTTCAATAATAAGAATCCGAATATCTACAGGATATACCATAGAACATACTTCACTCGCCACGAGTGGTATTTTAGAAATGTGGTGGACTCTCTCCACACCTCAAGTTCTCCCCTACGGGGAGCACATCCCCCTTCCATTCCTCAAAACAATATCCTAGTTGTATGCGTGGAATTCACCTCCCGCGCCTTTCATCAAACTAAATTTTGATAACTCAGTTCGTAAGCTTCAACAACAGTCGGTGTAATTCTCACTATCTCCGCGGGTGATCTTCTCAAGGCTTGTACATACAACCTTGGAAAGACCAATGCCTTGACAGCCGAAGCGTTAGCTCTTCACCGTGGAATCATATTAGCTATAAATGGAAGAATAAAAGTATCATCATCGAGGGCGATAATTTATTAGTCAAGAATGCAGATGAGGGTCTCTAAAGTCCTGCTTGACAGATTACTAAAATCATTATGGACATCCAACTTTTGCTTTGTTCTTTCGACAACTGAGAAAATCAAGCATATGTTTAGAGAATCTAATAGGGCAGCCTGGATTGCAAATGTAAGTTATCAGTTGATACTTTTGTTATTAACTAATATAATAATTTTAGTTTATATTTCATCCTTGTAAATGATTTATAAAGAGTTCGCTCGAGAAGAATGTTTCTTAATATTTTCCTTTTCCTTACTATAAAAAAATATTAATAGTTAATATTTTCCTTTTCCTTACTATAAAAAATATTAATAGTTAATTCTAAATTCCACCTTATTAAACTTTACGAACCAAATTAATCTATACTAATATATTAAAAGGCGTTCATAAAAAAAGTTTGTGTGCCACATGGCACTATCCTCTAGGCTCTAATGCAATACTTCAAGTCAAACCCTCAATTAAAAAATAATAGTGTGTACTTACAAAGAATCGATCACGTGACCTTTGAAATGAAAAGTGGAAGCTTAACCATTAATCCAACATAACACCGTTGTTTAGTATTTCAAAATAAAATATCATAACGTCTTATTAATATATCTCATTAAAATATTTGCACAAGTAGTTAGATAGCTAACATTTTTATGATAACAAGATTATTATAGACATAAACTCTTACTTCAATTCCATGTAGAAAGTTAAATTGCTTTCAACCCCAAACTTTAAAGGGTTTATTTTTCAAAAATCTTGTAATTACTAATCATGCCAATACTTCAATTTTTCCTAACTTGACAAAAAAAGTTACGAAAAGTAATAACCCGGAACATCGTCCGGGATACTCACTAGTTTATATCTAAATTCCACCTTATTAAACTTTATGAACCAAACTAATTTATATCCAAATTCTATGTATTCAATGATTTGTATGATTTGTTGGACCTGCAAATACTAGTTGACGCGTCTTTGTGTTCCCAACCCAACGGTTACGCTATAGTTTCAACATTTTTTATATTCAAACCTGAAAAGTTGATAGTCTTTCCAAAGAGGTTCAAACTTCAAATATTAGAATAATGATAAAGAGACCAGCAAACTTAGAAAATTCAATATGTAAAAGACTCGCAGACTTATATGACTCTTACTATGGGTCCCATAAGAAGTACATTATACGACTCGCAGACGTATAATAGGAGTAGGACAATTTTAACAAATTTCCTTCAAGATTTTCTAGAACTTCTGTTGCCGTGTGAGCTGTGAGTTTTGTGACTCCTATAGTCAGCTTTAGCTGGAGGGGAGTCTCACCAAATAAACCATGCAAATGTCAATTTCCCTTTTGCCTTTTCTAACTTTTCAATTTATTCTTCACAGTTCACCAACCCACCTACAAAACCCAAAAAAGAATAAAAAGCATATCAACACAAACCTGAAATATATACGATTCATTGAACCATACCAATTTAATTTCTACAAAAATGGCACCCAAAAATGTCTTATTTTCATGTAATAACCTCATCCTCTTCAACATCTTAATTACCATAGTACTACCAACAACACAAGGCGCTTTCTCAAGTACCATATCAAAACAACAACAATCAAGTAACCTTACTCATCTCCAATTCTACTTCCATGACTATGTCACGGGGCCTAGCGCCACGGCAATAAGGATCGCGCAAGCAAAGACGACGGACACATCGCCGAGCACGTTTGGCGCGCTTGTTATGATCGACGATCCGTTAACCGAAGGCCCGGACAATAGCTCTAGAGTCATTGGTCATGCGCAAGGGATGTACGGCTTTGCGGACCAACAAGAATATGCTTTGCTTATGACCATGAATTTGGTGTTTTCTGAGGGACAATATAATGGAAGTACGCTTAGTGTGATGGGAAGAAATCCGGTGATGGAGCAAGTTAGAGAATTGGCTGTTATTGGTGGAAGTGGAGTGTTTAGATTTGCTAGTGGGTATGCTCAAGCTAAAACTATTACTATGATGGATCCAAATGGAGCTACTATTGTTGAGTATAATGTTTATGTATCTCATTAGTTTTTTTTCTTTCTTTCTTTGTGTTAAAAAAATGTTTCATCTATCATCTTCTAATTTAGATATGGAGATGTTTTTGTATTGAGTTTATGGTTGTCGATTACTTTGATTGGGTAGGATGTTTGATTTCTTTCTTGCCATCATTTTACTCCACCACTGGTTTACTACGCGTTAAGTATAGTTTGATAATTGAGTTGCTATATCTTTTCATCTTAGGGGTTCCTCGCGCCTTCATCTCTCATTTTTTTTTCCCATTAAAATTCCAAGTTCAATGATATTTAATTTGTTTTGTAAAGAGACTAATAAATAAAAATTAGTCAAATTTATTGGGAACCTCATGATTTTGAAAACTGACAATTGAAAAGTGAAAACCAATTTGTATGATTTTCAGTTTTTTATTATTAGTTTTCAAAAAAAAAATGATAATTAAAAAGAAAAAATAATAACGAATGGATCCTTAACTACTCAAGTTTATAAATGATAACGAATGGACTTTTAACTACTCAAATTTATAAAGTGATTTTTTTTCTACTCTTCTGCAACATGAGTAACTTGTCTCGGAGCGCTGATCAGCGCATATCCGATATGGACACTGTTTGTCCATACCGTGGCAAAGTTGTAAATAAATACAACCTTTTCTTTTCTTTTTTTTGGTTTTTTTATTTTTTTTATATATATATTTTTTGGTTTTTACTTATATACATTCATGATCTGATTCACATTATAGTTGATCTGATTCACATTGTAGTTGATCTGATTCATATAACAGTTGATCTGATTTCTCTCCTACATGATCAGAGTCGTCTAAATTGCCATTAAGTCAATTTTTTTTGTCTTTTCTGACAAAATTACTAACATATCCCGGTATGGATATGAACACTGTTGGCCCATACCGAGTATGCGCCAATAGTTTCTCTCACTTGTCTCGTGTTATCTTCACCAATTTTCTATCCCGCCCTTTAGATTTAACTCTCATTCCCACATACCAAACCCTTGGCTAATTATCTTTTTATCTCCCCCGTATAAATGATATCATAAAATCTGAAAATTATGATATTCACTAGCTTCATAGCTTCAATACCTTCCTAAAACTTACACATCCAATGTTCACTGAGGGGCCAACACGTACTAGATTCAATCTCTATTACATAAGGGAAGGGGAGAGCAATGGTGTCCCCTTTTGAAATGCCTATTTTGCCCCATTCCCTTTCTAAATTACAAAAGGAATGTCAAAATCAAAATCGGCACTAAAAAAACTACCAAAAATTAATTTACAACACTCACTCACAAATCACTTAAAAGAAGAAACTTTACAAATCACTCATACAATTGAGAAAATCACGTTATAAAAATCACGCAAATCACTAATAATCAGGAAACTTTATTAAAACTTAAAATTAACATACAAACTAAAACTAATAACCTAGAACGTCAATACATACAAAAATATTTACAAAAATTTACTTACAAATCACTATTCTCAAGAACCATTCACAATTAATGGTGGGTCATGATAAAAAATAGAGGTGTATTTGTAGTGAAATCAGAATTTAGAAGTTAGACAAGGAAAAAAATTATTTACTTTTTTATAGTGTTTCCTATATATAATGAAACTTTTACATATATTTGGACCTATTTTTTCTATTATATAATAGCGATTAATTATCAAGGTAAAAAGGTTTATGTAAAATATCATTCAAGAATTAAAGTACAACATATCTCTATTATATAAGGGAAGGGGGGAGCTATGGTGTCCCCGAATGAAGAGACTATGTTACCCCTTCCCTTCTAAATTACAAATTCACTTACAAATCAAAGGGGCTTCAAACAAAATACAAAAAATAAATTATAACAATCACTCACAAGTCAACTAAAATCATAAAATTGATAATTTACGTTATGCAAATCACTAAAATGAGGAAACTTTACAAAAACTTAAAAATTCACTTACAAACTACAACCTATGAAAAAATTGACTTGAAATCAAAGTGTCCACTTTCTTTACAATTTATGAAGTACTGTACTTAATTCAAAAATCAACTAAAAAATATAATATTAGAAATCATAAATAAATTCAATAAAATTTCTATTTTGTTCATAGAATTTAACTTTGAAAAGTAAAAAAAAAAAAAAACAAAAAAATGGTAGGAGACTTAAGTGATAGAAACTAAACCAATCAAATTTTACAACTAAAAACAACGGTTTTTCATCATATACCCCTGACAATTTTTTTTTTTTGCACCGTATACCCTTTCAACTTTCAAAATTCATCATATACCCCTCACATTTCGAAAAATACATCAACTTACCCTTTTGACTAACGGTGTTAGACTTCCGTTAGTCATTAACCCCTAATCCCCTCTAACCCTAATTAACTAACCTAAATTAAACCCTAATCCCCACCCCTTACCCCACTGCCACATCACCCACACCCCTTCCCCCCACTGCCACATCACCCCCACTGCCACATCACCCCACCCCTTACCCCCACCCCTTACCCACTGCCACATCACCCCCTCCACCCCTTACCCACTGCCACATCACCCCCTCCACCCCCACCCCCACCCCTTACCCCACTGCCACACTGCCACAACCTCTGAAACCGACGCACAACCCTAGCACAACCTCTGAGAAATCGGCACACCACCCTCGCACACTCGCACCACCTCGGAAACCCTTTGCACCACCTCGAAAACCCTTCGCACCACCCCAGAAACCCTTCCCACCACCATCGCAACACCCCTTAAACCTCGCACCACCTCGGAAACCCTCGCACCACCCAACAAAACCCTTCGCACCACCCCAGAAACCCTTCGCACCACCTCGGAACCCTTCGCACCACCCCAGAAACCCTTCGCACCACCATCGCAACACCCCTTAAACCTCGCACCACCTCGGAAACCCTTCGCACCACCCCAGAAACCCTTCGCACCACCTCGGAACCCTTCGCACCACCTCGGAACCCTTCGCACCCCCAACAAAACCCTTCGCACCACCCCAGAAACCCTTCGCACCACCCTCGCAGCACCCCTAAAACCTCTTACCTCCCCGATTACAATTATTCTCGCACCTCCCAGCCCGATTTCATCCCATAGCCACCAATTGACATAATACAACTTGAGGGGGAGGGGGTTGCGCGATTTTACAGGGGGAGGGTGCGCGAGTTTGCGAGGGAGGTGATGGAGACGGCGGCGGAAGGGGGAAAGGGTTGCGTTGTTGCAGGCGGCGGAAGGGGGAGGGGGTTGCGGCGCTGCGGGTGGCGGAGAGGGAGGGTTCGGCGGTGGTGGGGAGGGGGACTGTAGTGGTGGAGTTGGGGGTGGGGTTGAGGGTGGGGTAGGGTAGGGGATGGGGTTAGGGTTAGGGTTAGGGTATTAGGGTTAGGGTTAGAGTTAGATTTAGGTTAGTTAATTAGGATTAGAGGGTGATTAGGGGTTAATGACTAACGGAGTTTAACGCCGTTAGTCATTAAGGGTAACTAGATGTATTTTTTCAAAAGTGAGGGGTATATGGTAAATTTCAAAAGCCGAAAGGCTATATGGTGCAAAAAAAAATTTGTCAGGGGTATATGGTGAAAAAACCGTAAAAACAATTATACTTCGTATATCTAATGTTCAAATTTTGACTCCTATACCTAAGAAAAATCATTTCTATTTCGAAAAAAATTCAAGCATGCATCGCGTGCAAAAAATTCTAGTATTATATAAGGGAAGGGAGGAGTAATGGTGTCCTCTTTTGAAATGCGTATTTTGCCCCTCTTCCTTTTCTAAATTACAAAAGGAATGTCAAAATCAAAATCGACACTCAAATAAAACTACCGAAAAATAATTTACAACACTCACTCACAAATCACTTAAAAGAAAAAACTTTACAAATCACTCATACAATTGAGAAAATCACGTTATAAAAATCACGCAAAAATCACTCAAATAATCAGGAAACTTTATTAAAACTTAAAATCAACATACAAACTAAAACTAATAACCTAGAACGTCAATACATACAAAAATATTTACAAAAATTTACTTACAAATCACTATTCTCAAGACCCATTCACAATTAATGGTGGGTCATGATAAAAAATGGAGGTGTATTTGTAGTGAAATCAAAATTTAGAAGTTAGACAAGGAAAAAAAATTATTTACCTTTTTATAGTGTTTCCTATATATAATGAAACTTTTACATATATTTGGACCTATCTTTTTCTATTACATAATAGAGATTAATTATCAACGTAAAAAGGTTTATGTAAAATATCATTCAAGAATTAAAGTACAACATATCTCTATTAAATAAGGGAAGTGGGGAGCTATGTTGTCCCCAATCAAAGGGGGATTCAAACAAAAATACCAAAAATATAATTATAACAATCACTCACAAGTCAACTAAAATTATAAAATTGAATAATTTACGTTATGCAAATCACTAAAATGAGGAAACTTTACAAAAACTTAAAAATTCACTTACAAACTACAACCTATGAAAAAATTGACTTGAAATCAAAGTGTTCACTTTCTTTACAATTTATGAAGTACTGTAATTAATTCAAAAATCAACTAAAAAATTATAATGTTAAAAATTATAAATAAATTCAATAAAGTTTCTATTTTGTTCATAGAATAATTGAACTTTGAAAATTAAAAAAAAAAACAAAAAATGGTGAGAAACTTAAGTGACAGAAACTAAACCGATCAAATTTTGCAACTAAAAACAATTATACTTCGTATGTCTAATGTTCAATTTTGACTCTTATGTCGAAGAAAATCGAATTTCTATTTCGAAAAAAATTCAAGCACGCATCGCGTGCAAAAAAATTCTAGTAACTCTATAGGCCATCAAACCCCAATTTTCCAAGAAAATTGACCCCTTTATGGAAGCTTTGTTCAATCTCAAACGGATACACATTAGTCCCATGCATATAAATGTACAAAAATGCACCTTATAGGCATGTTTCCAATTTGGACGGTTTAATTCGAGATAATTTGTATGTTTTCAAATTTGGATGATTCATTATCCAGGAAGGTAAAATATCCAAGGTACAACACAGGACTGTCTCGTACAATTTAGGAATCGTGTGCTAAATAAAATTATGAGGTCCCAAAAACTTAAAAAAAATCGTCTTTATATCATTATCAAAAGTAACATTTTATACATCTAATAAAAGTTATTTTCTTCCAAACAAAATTCAACATATACTACATATTCAAATAACATGACTCAGTAAAATAATTTTGTTCAATAAACACAGAGAAATCTGCAAGTCAAGTTTAGCCTTTCCGAATCTAAAAATCACTAAATTCAACACTACATAAAGTTTCAATCTCCACAAATAAAACACCCAACATTTAAACAAACATCACATACCAAAACTACAATCCGTCCTCTGAATTTGAGGTTTACTATATATTACTAGAATTTCAGATGCACAATGTCCAAATCATCAAGTCAAAAAACATAAGGCATGAGAATTTATAGAAAATAAAGAAACCCCATAACATGACATTTCAAGAATATACAAAATTCAACATCACAATTCACAAACATTAAGACAACAAAAAAAATTGAGTTTCCATGAAAAGAAACCCATTACTAAAAATTTACTGAATATTACTGTAATTCAAGGAAAACTCATATGAGAAAATCTCATTAAAACGAAAAGAAACATACAAAAAGAACATGAAATTAAATCAATAATCAAGAAACACTAGAAAATCATATTAAATTACTTGAATTATGAATGTGAAAGTGAAGAAAAGTGACGGTTTTCTCGTTGTCTAAGCACATATTATCAGCAGCATCATCTTACTTCTGCAAAAGATGAACAATCGGAGCCAAATATGCCATCTTCTTGAAGGTTGAAGGGTGACGCTGAAGAAGGTAGAAGTAAACCTTACTTGGGAGTTAAATGACAGGATTTATTAATGGGGTTTTGGAAATTGGAAGAGAGACGCGTGAATCATTAATTAGTGCGAAAAGGTGAAAATAGGCCTAAAAGGACCTTTTTCGCGAATATGTGCTACTTTGGTTTCTAAAGCAATTAACTATTACCCATCGATCTAATGTAATTAGCTAACATATTAATAATAAGTTATATACGTTTTACGATCATCGATGTTAGTGCAGTGGTTGACGATATCGAACATGTACCTCATCCCGTAATAGCCATATGCAACTTCATCATCTTGTTGCGGACACTAAAGTTCACCAAAACATGCATCAAACGACGTTCATGTTAGATGTGTATAAGTATGCAACGAAAAATGTTTGTATATAAGGACAAGCAAATTAGTCATATTACCTCGATTGATATCCAAACAAGAGCTTTTGCTACTCGAAGTCTTAGTCCACTATTATGCTTCATTACACTAAATCAATACATCATTATAAGATCATGTAATTTCTATAACTCTTATAAACAAGTGACGTAACTCCAAAAAAAAGAATATAAAAAAAAAATTTTGGACTCAAAATTTTTTAGGAGGGTATAACTCTATTGAACAAGTGTTGTAACTCTAATCCAATCATGCATGTGGTTGAGATTTATTCTCATTTCGTATGTAAAGAGCATTCTCATGTGATCTTGCCCCTATATATATATATATATATATATATGAATAAGGTGTAATATTAATAAATACGTATATATTTAATTTCGGTTAGGCTACCTACTACCTCCGTTTCATATTAATAGTTACACTTTCTCTTTTCACACTATTCACAAATTTCCCTTTGACTATCATTCTTAAGAGAAAATATAGTCATGTGGGGTTTTGTTTGATTCGTCTCGTTATGTAGTTTTAGAATATCGACTTTTTATATTTTTTACAAATACAAAGTTAGAGATATAAAGGCTCAAAGTAGTGCATCGGCATGCGTGAAAAGTGTAAGTGTAACTATTAATATGAAAGGGAGGTAGTATTTAACAATGATTTGAATAGTAAGGATTGTGGTAGTTTTCGATGCAAATAATCAAAGTGGTAGGCTTGGTTACTTGAAAACATATCGCAATCAGTGTCCAACAAAAGTTATAACGACAAGAAAATATAGTTATTAATCATAGAACAATTAATATGTGAACTTAATTATCGAATAATAGAAGTAAAGCGGGTTTAACAAACATATTTCTCAAAATACGGGACAAGGATGATATGATGATCTCCTAAACGAGATGATGCTTTGAAACTCATATTGATGTAATCTTTCACGCCGACTTTGTTTTTTAAGTAATTGTCATCTCTTAATATGTTTTGACATAACTAACCAAACATTATTGGGCCACACTACTACATTTTGAAGCAATTGTAACGGTCTAATGCAACGGTTAACTATAAAGCAACGGTTTGTTGCAACAACATATGTTAATGCAACACTTTTTTGCAACGATGCGTGTTAATGCAACGTAGATTGCAACGGTTTAATTCAACCGTTGCATTAGAGTTATAAATGCAACACCATTTAAGTATATTGCAACATATATCATTGCATTAACATATTACAACTTAAAAATTACCTTAGGCCCACTAATACCCGCGCTGACTATTGCTTCCCCTCTCAATTTCCCCCAATGTCTAAAACCCTATACTCAGTTACACACACCATAGTACAATACTTTTCTCCTTCAATTCGTTATTTCGCAATTCAATTCTCACACGCCAGAACCTCTTCTTAACCGGCGCCGGAAATTATCATCTTCACCGGCGCCGAGGATTCTGTTCCTAGCACTTCTCTTCCACGGTGTATTTTCAAGTGGAACTCAGTGGTTTCTCTTAACGCTCGTCGGGAGAATTGCATCGGCTCTGTAGTAGTTGGTATCCCTCTGGAATTCTGCTTTTCTCAACCCTCGCCGGAATTCGCTGCTTGTAGTGGTTAGTATCCCTTCCCTTCTCTCTATAAATTCGCTCACTGATTGCGTCGAGTCTTCGAATTTTACCCAAATTCCATCTTTTGGGATGTTTGGTTTCTCTTGCATAGAATTCAATCAATTCGATAGTTGCTTTCCCCAATGTTGATGTGTCTTGGATATATGTTATGTTTTTAGCCATTGTATATATGATGTAGTTATGTTAATAATTGATGTATTAACGTTTTACATGCTCTGTTTGATTATTGGATCTGCACAAAGCAAAATATATGTATGATAAGGATAAAAGATGAGATTGATGAGTAATTAGTAATTACTTCTTTATCATCAATCTAATTACTAATTACTTCCCTAACTATGTATGACAAAGATTGATGATAAAATATATGTATGATAAAGATAAAAGGTGAGATTGATGAGATTGACGATGAGTATGTACCAAATATAGAGGGTGATGGCGATGAGGATGGAAGCTGTACTGGAAACAAAAATCAGACCACCAAGGTTAGTACTTCGTACTTGGTTAATTTCAATTTTCATAATATAGTTGTATAAATGGAAATGGTACTTCGTACTTGGTTAATTTCAATTTGAATAAAGTTTTAGAAGGTGTAGCTAGATGATATCAACTTGTAGCTAGATGATATTTAGGCCCCCTCTGCCCTCCAAATTCTAGTAAAAGAAGCTCAAATTGCTGTAAAATGTTGGAGTAGGGAAAGATTTATCACTCAATTCAACCCAATATAAGTTCAATGATGATTTTGCAGACTAACGGCACTGGGAACAGTGGGTCAATTCTTGTGTCTGTAAGCTCATGTTTGTTTGCAGTCTGGAATTTGAATCACACAATGATGATTTTCACCTCTGTACATACCATATTTTCCATGTCCAAGGATTTGATCAAATTTGGCACTGGGTGCCTCCTAACTGCTGACCTTCCAAATCTTGACAAGAATTATTGAGTTGGATAGTGTGGCTAATAATTTTCTTGAGCTCTATGTACTTCCATCAGTATTCCCTGTACTTTTGCTCTCTGAATTCTTTAAGCCACTGATGAATCTATTAGGGGTATGCAGTGTACTAGCTTTGCTACATAGTCTTTGAACATTTTCAACCATTATGATTCAATTAAGTTAACTTTGGCCAAGTCTACCCACACATGACATAATATGGGAATATTTTCTGGTTTGTATCCATCTTTATTTGTTTTATTTAAGTAATTTGTCTTATTTATGACTAATGGAGCATTAACAGGAGAAATACATAGTCCCTAAAGAGGGAATTGAAAAAGATCTAAGACGATATACTCGTCGAATTGGATGGTTTTACTTTTGTATAGTACTCACTTCTGACTTCTTGCTATTGCATTGTTCTGCTGACTGTTGGCAGGTCATGCCCAGAAACGAGAGCTCACATGCCTCCTTGTAGATATACATGTAGGCATTCTTCAATGGGTTCATATGCACTATTGCCTTCCAACCTTGTTGAAATTCAAAGCAGCAACATCAGTGGATTTTCTTATTGTCAACCAGAGAAGAAAAGACTTGGAGTGGGGAAAACTTTTTGTTCTGCTGCTATACAGACAAGCACATACGGCGATAACTTAGCTATAGCTCCTTCACATGTTGCAGAGGAAAAGATTGGGGTGCTTCTTTTGAATTTAGGAGGACCTAAAACTCTTAATGATGTCCAATCGTTCTTGTTTAATCTATTTGCTGACCCAGTATGTGCTCCCTAGACTGGTTTGTTGTTTTTTCTTAGTAGTTTAAGGTAGGTGTAGCTATTAGATTTATCTGATTTGCGTCTCTTAAAATTTTGGAATAGTACATCATTCGCCTTCCTATGTTGTTCCGTTTTCTGCAAAGACCTCTAGCTCAATTGATTTCTAAGCTTAGAGCCCCTAAAAGCAAAGAAGGATATGCTTCTATAGGGGGGGTTCACCATTGTGAAAGATAACTGATGAGCAGGTGAGATAAGTTTTCTCTTGCAGACTTTGTTCCCTGCTTTCTTCGCCATCATAGACTTGATAATGATTGTTTTGATTTCTTTTCACATATGGTTGTCTAATTCTCTTATTTTACTGTCTCATTAATATTTAATCTTTTTTCTGAAGGCAAATGCACTTAAGTTGGCATTGGAAGCAAAGAAAAAGAATGTATCTGTCTACGTTGCCATGAGATACTGGTATCCGTTTACAGAGGATGCAGTTCAGCAGGTTAGCTTTCATTGTTACTCTTTAATCATTCTTATAAGAGTGCTTGTTTGGAAAAGACACGGATTTGCGTGGAACTTCATTCCTAACTGCTGACCTTCCAAATCTTGACAAGAATTATTGAGTTGGATAGTGTGGCTAATAATTTTCTTGAGCTCTATGTGCTTCCATTAGTATTCCCTGTACTTTTGCTCTCTATGTATATTATTATAACCATATGTCATGCTTTATTAAACTTTTGTATAATTCTATAGGTACATCAAGGAGAGGAAAATGTATGGCATGAAGAACAATTGCAGTAGCACGAATGACAATTTTTAGGCGGTGGATCTCGCTTAAAAGTGGAGCATGGTTTTGGAATTAATTAGGCAACTAGCTAGTAATCTTTTTTTTTTTTAAATATATTTACGCTAGAAGTAAATATTTTTTGGTGCATATATATTAGGTTGGAAGTAAATATATTAGGTGATCAAACTTCTCTTGGGATTTGATATATATACAATAGTACTATACTATAGTACTTGGTGTTGGAAATTGTCGAACGATTGGATGACCTTGAATATATTTATGGATCTTTTTGGAAATCTAATTTTTTATCATTATGTTTATTTGGAATTTTTTTTGAATTATTTCAGCTTTGCATCAACATCAAGTTAACAGGTTAATATATACATATTTATAGATCCGTCGTTGCAATAGCCACAATATGAAAAAAAAATTGCAACGGTTCATGGGATACCATAGAGGTGTTGCATTAGACTATGAAATATGTTGCATCATATGTAATGCAACGGTTCATGGGATACCATAGAGGCGTTGCATTAGACAATAAACATAAGTTGCATTAGTACTATTGCAACGGTTATTTGGTGTTGCAACTGCCCATTGCATTAGGTGTCCAAGACTGTTGCATTAGAGCTAATGCAAGGGCAGCAACAGCAACGGTTGTTTGACCGTTGCAATAGCTCTATTGCAACGGTTATTGAGTCTATTACAACGGTTTTTAGGGGTTGCAATAGCTCATTTATGTAGTAGTGCCACTTGATGTTCCCATCAATTCATTGTATAATAACCTGAGAAATCATATTGATTAAGAATAAACTTACTTATTATGGAAGTTGAATTGAAAACTAATTAAACATATATACTTATTATGTATTACCTCATGAAAGTTTCTATCATGTCCATATGGTTCAATTTTCTTCAATCTTCTTTCTCAAGATCCACTCGCCTCCCTAAATCGTGCTTATCAACAGATTGCTCAAGAAGAGAGCCTTCCAGACCCTCTTGGCTCACCAGATGCGGTGGCGTTTAAGGTGGAATCACGAGGGAGAGGACACACTTCAGCTTCAGGTGTCGTATCCATGTGCACGCACTACAATTGGAATGGCCACGACTCCAATGGCTGCTTCCAATTGATTGGATATTCCGATTGGTGTGGAGACCACCAGTGGGGGCGTGGAGGCTAAATATCTCACAGAGGCCACGACGGGCGCGACCAGGGGGAGGATCTTCAGCCCCGGTTCGCATGAACAAAGCCACTGTTGGTGGCGGCAGATCTAAATGTAATAGTGGGTCGACCACTGCTGAACATTCGATGCACGTAGAGGCATCTCGGATCTTTCACAAGAACAATGGAAAATGTTCCTAAGCCCAAGGAGAAATTACATGGTAAGCCTATGTGGATTATGGATACCGGAGCGACTCATCATGTGACTGGTACCTTTAAATATTTATGAGATGTGCAGAAAATAGATGGATGTCTAGTGGGTCTCCCGAATGAGACTA
This sequence comes from Beta vulgaris subsp. vulgaris, assembly GCF_026745355.1. NCBI lineage: Eukaryota > Viridiplantae > Streptophyta > Magnoliopsida > Caryophyllales > Amaranthaceae > Beta > Beta vulgaris. Next base: position 46,406,830 of record NC_079204.1, on the reverse strand, counting down.
CTACAGATGCAACATATAAAGGAATTGTAGTGCTTCCGAGAAATTTAAACATTAAGAATGTTTTATATGTTTGAAACTTGATTGTCATTTAACGTCAGTTCCTTAGCTTCTTGAATCAAAAAATTGTAGAGTTTAATTCACTAATACATTCTATGTCATGCAACACCGTAGGACGAGGACGCTGATTGGAGTGGGTGAGCGTAAGGATGGAGTTTTATTTTTCCAAGGTGTCTCGAAAGTGAAGGTTATGGCACTAGATGGTGAATCATGTATGGATTTGTGGCATAAACGGATGGGTCATTCTTTAGAAAAGGTTTTACGTGCTATGTCTTGTGTTAGTAGAATTAGTTATTGGCGCAATAAAGATGGTTGTGAGATTTGCCTGCGAGTGCATCATATCAACCAAGATCTAGTGTCCTCTTAGTTGTAGTCGTGCTAGTAGATTTTGAACTTATACACTTAGATTTATGGGGTCCGTATCGGATTCGCTCCTCGTGTGGCGCATCTTATTTTCTACTTATAATAGATGACTTTTCAAGTGGTGTATGGATTTTTTTATTATCAAATAAAGTAGAAGTTCAGTCTATGTTTATGAATTTTGTGGCATTAGTGGATCGCCAATTTCATTATACCATTAAACGTCTCACAAGTGACAATGGCACGTAATTTATTTGTTTGCGCCCCTATTTTTTTAAACATGGTATAGTATTTGAAATTTGTTGTGTTAAAACCCCTCAACAGAATGGTTGTAACACCAATATATTCTTAGTGTTGCGTGTACTTTGAGATTCCAAGCAGACTTGCCTTTACAGATTTGGGGAGATTGTGTCTTGGCCGCTTGTCACCTCATTTATTGAACCCCTTCCGTTTTGCTAATATATAAATTCCATTTGAATGTTTATATAACAAACCCCCTCCTTTGACCCATATTCGTGTGTTTGGATGCTTGGCTTGCTAGTCGGAGACGGAAATGTGTGTTTATTGGTTATCCCTTCACAAACAAAGGTGGGAAACTTTATGATATGAAAACTCATGAATTTTTAGTTTCCCGAGATGTGAAGTTTTTTTTAACATCTTTTTCCCTATAATTTGCCTCATGTTTCAGATGTTCCCGTGATGGTTGAAGGAGGGCATGACAATCAGGGGGTAGCTATTATTGATAAGGATGTCAAGGGAACAAGCTTGGTTCGGCCTAGTGTACCTTGTGTGGTTGATTTAGATGTTGTGGATATCGAGGGAATTGATGCCCCCTGCCGGAGCTGTTTAGGGATGAATCGCTGGTGTTGGTTGTCGCCCTTCGGGGGGGAATAAGGACGAAGTAGGGGGTGATGTGAAGCTGGGACAAGGGATGTGCATAAAACGTCCTATTACGAAGTTACGAGATTTTATTACTCATATTGTGGTGAAAAATAAAAGTCTATCTATGCTTCCATCTACTTCATCATCGTCCTCAGGTACTCCTTATCCTATTACTCATCATGTGAAATGTGACAGATAATCTGACAAATATCGTAGATTTCTAGTAATGATATCTGCAAGGGAACCCTCCTATAACTTTTAATGAGGCTATAAAATATGAAGGATGGCGAAAAATCATGAGTGAAGAAATCAAAGCTCTTGAAGATCAAGGCACATAGGTGTTACAACCTCTTCCTCCAGGGAAAAAGGCCTTAGGGAGTAAATGGGTGTATATGGAGAAATATGATGAACAAGGCAATCTTTAGCGATTAAAGGCTTGTCTAATCATTTATGGTCATCATCAAGTAGAAGGTATTGACTATGATGAAACTTTTGCTCATGTTGCCAAAATGACTATTGTTCACACTTTCATAGCTATTACATATGTGAAAAAGTGGAAAATTCAACAGATGGATGTGCATAATGCTTTTCTTCATGGTGATTTACAGGAAGAAGTATGATGAACAAGGAAATCTTTAGCGATTGAAGGCTTGTCTAATCATTTCTGGTCATCATCAAGTAGAAGGTATTGACTATGATGAAACTTTTGCTCCTGTTGCCAAAATGACTATTGTTCGCACTTTCCTAGCTATTACATCTGTGAAAAAGTGGAAAATTCAGCAGATGGATGTGCACAATACTTTTCTTCATGGTGATTTACAGGAAGAAGTATATATTAAAATTCCTCTCGGATTCCAGGAAAACAATAAACATTTGGAGTATAGAATGAAAGAATCATTGTATGGTTTGAAGCAGACACCTTGGTGTTTTTTTGCAAAATTAGCAGCAGCGCTTAAACGTATGGATTTAAGTAGTCCTACTCTAATTATTCATTATTTACTTTCACTAAGAAGAATGTTCAGCTTAACGTTCTTATATATGTGGACATACATGATTATTGCAAGGAGCGATCAAAAAGCTTATCTAAACTTCAAAAGCTATCTAGGTAAAGGCTTTAAAATGCAAGATTTGGGGATTCTGAAATGTTTTCTAGGTTTTGAGGTAGCTCGTAGTCCTTAGGGAATTTTTAAGAGTTTATGAGTCAGTGACAATATGCGTTAGATGTTATTTCTAAGACTTGTTCATTGGGAGCTAAACCTGCAGACTTTCCGATGAAGTAGAATCATCAGCTTAATTGCTATAACTGATGATCTTGTATTTGATGATATTGAGCGCTATCGTCGCCTTATGTGACGTTTGATTTATTTAGCGGTGACTCGCCCACACTGGGGAGATATGTTGTGTACATTTTATCTCAGTTTATGTAGGCACCGAAAGCGGTGCATTGGGAAGCTGCACTTTATGTGGTTCGTTATTGAAAGAAAAATCTGGGACAAGGTATTTTATTTCGTTCTGATAGTGTTCTCCGCCTTGAGGGGTGGTGTGATTCTGATTGGGCTATTTGCCCTATAACTCGACGTTCTCTGAGTAAGTGGTTTGTGTTGCTTGGTTATTCTCCGAATTCTTGGAAAACTAAAAAGCAAGTTACATTTTCTCGTTCTTCTACAAAGGCAGAATATCTTTCTATGGCTGCTATAGTATGTGAATTAAAGTGGCTGAAACAATTACTTGGTGATCGTGAAGTTCAACATCATATAGGGATGATATTATATTGTGATAGTCAATTTGTGTTGTATATTGCGAAGAATCCAGTATTTCATGAGTGCACTAAATACATTAGATATAGATTGTCAATTTCTTCAAGACGATGCTATGACTGACGAACTTATTTCTCCTTTTTATGTTCCCACCAAATTTCAGTTGGCACATATCTTTGCCAAGGCATAAGGCATAACCCAATTTGAATTTTTCTTATGCAAGTTAGGCGTACGAGATTTGCATGCTCCAACTTGAGGAGGAGGGGGGGTGTGTTAGGAAGTAGAACTATATTATTATTAGGAGTTATCATTATTTATTCCTAAGTTGTGTAGTATTAGGACTTTGTCATTTAAGATGTATAAATTGATATTGATGATTAATGAGAGAACGACTTTTGACCAAATCTTAGCAATAGTAAACTAGTTTTTAAACCCGTAAGACGCCTCGGGTAATTATATCTTTCATCTATTACTAATTTACTTCAAGAAAATATATTAGTAGATTTTCATCTTTTCTAACATTAGATAAATTAAGACTTTAGTATATATGTTTGTAATCACGAGATCAAATCTTATACAACGCAATTTCTATTTTTTATTATACCTATATTTTAGGAAATTAAACATTTTCAAGGAAAACGCTACGTGACATAGTTAAGTTCTTGTTTAGGAACGCCTTTTAATATATTAGTAGAATTCTATATTTTTTAACTTCAGATAAATTGACATATAGTCTTGATAGAACACGTGTACCTTTGTGTCATCTTTTCTCATCAAAAATGATAATTGATCATCAATATAATAGGTTGAAATCGATTCCGTTGATGATATGTTGACTCCTAAGTCCTATCTTTCATATTGCAGGGATACCCGAAACATGCACTGGATGCATATCTAGATATATTGTGAATATTGAACCCCAAAAGTTAGTCACCATAGAGTTATTTTGATTAGTATGATCTGGGACAAAAAGAATCTTGACAATATATCAAGTTATCAACAAGTCTCCCCCGCCCTCTTTCTGGAATCTAGAGAAGGCAACGTGTGGTGCATTACTAATTGCATACTTCCTCCGTTTCAAAATAGATGCTACATTGTTATTAAAACGGACTCCTAGGCAAAATTTCCTAAGCATGTTTAAGTAGTATAAAGTAAGGTAGATTAATTGTAGTGGTCCCCATGTGAAAGGAGGGAAAATAAAAGTGTTGGGGACAACATATAAAATGAAGTAGATTAGTGTACTTAAAACAAGTTAGTAAGGGTAAAATGGTAAAAGTATAAGGCAAAAGTTACTAAATAAAGAAAAAAAAACATTGTTGCATCTATTTTGAAACACCCAAAAATAGACAATGTAGCATCTATTTTGAAACGGAGGAAGTATTTGCTTTTGAATTGTGTGTACTGTAAAGTGTGGTCCATGCGCGCGACCATGTCCGTGCTTTATACGCCTTCGCCGGTTCACCCCCCACCCCCCACGGCCCCACCCCACTCCCCACTATCACATCTGTAAAACTTCTACTCGTGAATTTATTTAATTATCTCTTATCAAAAATTATGAAATTGTTATTCGAAAATTTTACATAACATTAAAATATATTCTGAAATTTTTTACATAAAATCATTTGTTTGTATGTATTACTGAAAATAAAACAACTAAATAACGGGAAAATATACTTGACCAACAGTGTGAATCGTCCTAACTTTTTGGATTACAATAACAAAAGTCATTCACTTGTGGTAGATGATTAATTATTGAGAGTAGACTACTTGTGTTTGTTAGGCCGTTCTTAGGTTGTGGTATAGAAAACCGGTTCCAATGCACAAAGTAACAAGGTGGCACTATCTAACGATCGACTATGTTAGGAGATAGACCATTCCAATTGAGCCTAGTATTTATCATTTTAGATAATTCGGCTTCAAACTAATAATGCTAACAACATAGGTTTGTGGATTAAAATTCGTCCCACATCTCAACTTTGAAGTGCACTGATCTAAGTCGATCCTCAATTGAACTAGATCTGACGAAATTGTAAGCTAGTCCGAACCTAAACCTACTTAATAACCACCTCTGATATTCTACCTGTCTATCTAAAATTATTCTTTTGTCATAAAGTTAAATGATTGATGTTCAAATTAAAAAAATTCCATAGTCTTAATTATCGTTAGAATAAAAACTTCTCTTTCATTGAATAGTTAGGATTAAAAATTCTTTTACTTTTGGATCATTAGCTGGCAGCTTAGCAACTCCTCAAGTCGTCAATATGTATACATGACCAACTAATCCATCAACGGTATATTACCTAACCACATACAAACCACATATACATGTTATATGTAGTCTAAGAAAAACTTATCAAACCAAAACCTTTAACGTCGTCCAATATGTCTATTATCCCCCTTTCCTTCTTTTCTGTCCTCTTATTGAGCTTCTTCATCTCCCAAACCCATGCCTTCTCAAAACCCATATCAAAAGAAGAAATGGGGCTTAAACAACAACAAAACTTAACACATCTCCACTTTTACTTCCATGACTACGTTCAAGGTGCTAATCAAACCGCGCTTCGCATTGCCCAAGCCCCAACGACGGACAAGTCTCCCGGTGCCTTTGGCGCCCTTGTGATGATCGATGATCCTTTGACGGAAGGCCCCGAACACGACTCGAAAATCGTGGGGTACGCACAAGGGATGTATGGATTTGCTGATCAAAAGCAAGCTGGATTACTAATGGTTATGAATTACGTTTTTGTAGAGGGAGAATATAATGGAAGTACATTGAGTGTTTTAGGGAGGAATCAAGTGATGAATAAGGTGAGAGAGATGGCTATTGTTGGTGGGAGTGGAGTGTTTAGGTTTGCTAGTGGCTATGCTCAAGCTAAGACTATTTCAATGCTGGATTCAAGTGGTGCTAGTGTTGTTGAGTATGATGTTTATGTTCAACATTAATTAATCTTTATATTGGAGATGAAGTGATGTTTTGTTTCTTTACTTGGCTACAAAATCCGATTCATATTTGATTTACTTGAGATATTCTTCATCTTATCGCCTTGCTAAATTTGACATGAGCTTAACTCAAAATCTCAAAATGGATTTATAAAACCTTTTGTTGGTAATAAGATGTATGTGTATGCTATGAAATGTTTTAGTGGAAATAGTTTTTCTTAGTAACTAGTTTTAGGACCCGTGCATGATGCACGGGAGTATTAATTGCTTGATAGCATAACTAATGAGCAATAAAAAGAATCAAAATAACGAAACATATTTACATAATCATATATGAAGGCATCAAATCGTTATTTAACAAATGTTTTTTAACGCAATCTATATGTTTGAAAACACTTCCTTGTAAACTACGTTTGTTGTACTTGTACACACTCCGTGTTCTTTGTCAAAAGGAAGTATCTTCAACCTTTTTTGCTCGTAACTCTGGAAACAAACATAAAATTGGCCGTGGCTAAAAACAGGTCTCGGGAGATACAGGCCTACATGAGACAAAGATTGTCCTTGACTTTTATTTATAGTCATAGCAAAACAAACCATTAAAGGAAATTGACGTCTCTGAAATCTGATAGGAAACTTGTGGAGTCGACGGCGTCAATGTCATTCTTGGGATAAAAACTTTTGCACCCACATTACTTCCGGAAATAACAGTAGCTTCAATAACACGATTACCTAAATGATTGACGACTAACCTCGTGCCATTACATAATCCAAGATGTTTGATCAATATTACGTAGAAGCATAACGGGCGCACCAACCTTTAATCGTATGCTATGATTTGGGAGACCAGAGCATTTTATTTTATTGAGGAATTCAGTGGAGTATATTTCGTGGACTCCAAAGTTTCCTTCCTCTTTGCTTATAGCATCCGAACTCAAATAGACTATCTCTTCTCCTGGAATAGTAGATAGAACATTATCATTTACATCTCCACTATCTCATTTGTTGGGGCCAAAATAGCTCTTTCTTGGAAATATTTAGCTTCCCAAATATGCTCCTGTAGGTCTGGATACGTGCTTTCAACAATTGCTGAAATCGGATCGGCCTCGGGATCTATAAGGATATCTTTTGCAATCTCGATGACGGCTTCACCATCATTAGGCCGCCAGCATTTCCATCTCCAACGCTTAGTATCCACTCTGAGAATTTCGCAATTCATCAACAAGATATTTGAGGAACTGATTGTAATCTCATATTGCGAGTAAGTCTTAGGACCTTACACGAATCCCATAAGTAAGACGAATTAATGGTGGCGAACACGATATCCTACCTAGTTCCCTTTGGTACAACTGGTAATATCTGCCTGAGATCACCACCGAATACTACCACTTTACCTCCAAATGGTCGATGCAAGTTATCCCTATCAACAGACCTCATTATGTCCCTCAAACTTCTATCAAGTGCTTCAAAACAATACTTATGCATCATGGAGCTTCATCCCAAATGATAAGTTTTGTCTTAAGAGAAGAGTCAGCTAACTCCGACCCAGGGCGAATTCCGGCCAAGTAGAATTTTCATTTACATTCAAAGGGATACCAAATCTAGAATGAGCTGTTCTTCCACGTGGAAGGAGGAGAGAAGCAATTCCACTCGAAGCTACTGGCAATACAATTTCCCCTTCTTTCTTATTGCAGCACATAATGTTTTCCAAACATATGTTTTACCCGTCCTCCATAGCCGTAAACGAAAAATAACCTCCTTCTTCACTCGAGACGACATCCAATACTTCTGATAAAATTCGACTGCTCATCAGTTAAACCTTTATACAATTTGTCGTGTTCCAGGTCATTTCCTCAATGTCATATGAAAGCTCATCTGCTATAAGCTTGTTTTGTCCTTCAAACATGATTAGTTCATCGGAAACGGCATTTCACTGAATCTACGCAAGTGCTACCATTACTTTGGAGCATGGTTTCAATCTCAGCCAATGCAAAAGATTCGATTTGATCATCGGTTAAATGCAGGTCTGTGAAACATATAAAAAAACAGTAACCTATATTAAGAATGCAAATTGCTAAAAAGTATGGTTTTTGACTAAAAAATTTTTCGTAGTTATTTACCTTTATTTTTTTGAAGACAACGCTGCTTGTAAAGTATGTCATCAGATAATAACTGCCATGTCTTATGCCAAACTTCCTCCGGCTTCGACATGCTACCAGATAATAGTAACATAGAGAACAAATGTCTTAGATAATACCCTGATTCTCTAAAACTTGCTTCTGTTATTGCATCGACATATTCCTTGTCATCATCAAGTAAACCCCTTGCTAGCAAGCTTCCTTGAATGTAGGATACACTAACCATCAACCGTTCTAATGTCTTCGTAGCATGTCGCGCCTTTTACAAAATTAATAAAGTTCTAAGTAGAACTTCTCTCCAGATCCTGGTGAGACATGGTAGATTCGTCCTATTGTGAACCTTAGTCTTGGTTCCACTCTCTCTGTGCCTGTTTCCAAACAAATTTTGTAGGGAACTCCACATAAGTAAGCTCCCTAGCTTCTTCATATTTTTGGTTACATTGCATCCAAGTAGGAATTTCGTATTGTCAATATGAGGTCTGTCTAGTACGGATTCCACATCCCATGGTCGTTAAACAAAACGGTTTGTTCTCCGGTAGATGAAAACTTAATCTTTCAACAGCAGGGGTTCGATAATGTATGTTGAATCCAAAAATCCTCCAAATTGCTTCACACGCCGAAATATATCGGCAATCATAGTACATCTTTATTTCATCTATTTCTTTACTTCACCTTCTTTCTGTTTATCTTGATAAGCCGCAGCCGTAACCCTATCATATCCCTTGTTTATATATTTGAACAAATATTTAATTGATCTAGATTGTTACACCATTCAACGTTTATGTGTCCTTGATATTTACGAAGCAATTCAGCATTATAGGACAACATACCGATTATCAAGGTGAACCCCACTCTTCTCAACTATGAGATCCATTATCTCTTCGTCTGTACACTGGATATCCTTCATCATCTACCTTAGTTGCCTCATTAAACCTCTTGGGAAAATGCTTACTGCATTGCTTGTCAATCATACACGGAGCATTTGTATTTGCTGAGCCACATGGACCGTGCATCATGTACTCGCTTACTGCTTGATATAGTTCTGGATCTTCGATTTATCGGCAACTCAGCACAAATAATCTTATCAATATCTGAAGCAACAGGGTATTTGTCTCCCTGATGCATGAACAACAAAATATGAGCGTGCGGCAAACCACGCTTTTGGAATTCAACTGTATAGACCACTGAAAATAAGCAGACAACAAAATAGTTTTGATATTCAAGTTAAATAAAATATAACGATAGCAATCCAATTAAAAAAATATAATAAATAATAATAAATAAGGACGATGTCTAACATACCAGCCCTAACCCTCCAAATATTTTGCCATCTTTCAGATCTTTCACCAACTGGTCTAGTTTCATCTTAAAAACTCGACATATGATGTCTGGCCTATCTCTGGCCTTAGGCCTCTTTTTTTACAAATCTAGTAATCTCAGGCCACTTAGGATTACACGTAAATGTTATGAATAAATCTGGATAACCATACCATCTGCAAATAGCCATCGCATCTTGATAGTTTTCTCTCATATAACTATGTCCTCCTGTGAAGGAAGATGGCAATACTATACGACTTCCAGTCGAAGATCCCTCTGTTTCACTCTCTTCGACAGCACCTCTTAAATTCTTGACATTAGCAGCTCTCAAGCTTTGTTGGTTGTGTCTAAGAAAAGACAACCTTTCAGCTTCAATCATTGTGTAAGATCACTAGAATTTGTAACAACCTCGAGATAATAGTATTGTTGCCGCCTCCAGAGCTCGGTCTAGTATTCTGTATGCAAAAAACTCACGCATTGTGAGTTTAAACCTCTTTCCTGTTGAACCGTCTGATGGAGTCTTATCTATATGCATAATATCTGTTCTAAATCCATCTTCTCCGTATGGAAATAATAGTGGATATTGCATAGCGAGGTAAGAAGGATGAAGTTCGGAAATTTGTTGTAGCTTTCCACCCTTCGTTTCGATAATTATATCTCTTTTGTCGGCACTATCAATATCTCCTACGATAAGTGCAGCTACTTCTGATGTTGTTGGCAAATTGTAAGTTCTCCATCAGACTCTCTTTTGCCGATAAGTTTTAATTTCAAATTCTCACACGTGTTAGATGCAAACCTATCCCTAGCCATTCTAAAATTATGAGCTAAAGGGTTATTATGATCTAACATATCTTGTAATTTGCAACTAAGCGATCTTCAAACTTGTCTGGGTTTGATGTACTGGTAAACATAATGAATAATAAGTTAGATTTAAAAGGAATATTAAATTAAACAATTAAAGTTACAATGATACTTAAATCCATTTACTATGTTGTACCTTGCAGCTGTTTTCCTGTTCTTTATTTCATCCTCAGTATCATATATGTAAGCTGAGAAAACTTTGGTCGTGCACCATCAGCAGCAATAAAGTACCTATTAAGTGATGATTTTGACCACCAATTTTGTAATTATATGGACCTCGACCTTTAGTTGTAGGTGCAATAATCCTTCCACCCATTGATGTAAACGAATACATCATATTATATCCTCTTATATTTATTTTCAAGAAAGTGGTTGCTTCTATTATGTTTCTTCTTCAATAGATCATAAATAATTTGAGGTGGATGTTTTAGCAGAGGTAACTGAATCCTTGCATGCAACACAACGAAAACTTTGGCTTGATCTTTTTGGTTTTCTTGTTACTCTCTCATTAACCACATTTCCGCGCCACAAAACTCACATACATATGTTGGGTCTCCTAAATCTGAGTAGCTCTCTGTGAAAAAACAAAATCAGTAATAAATATGCAGATATAAACATAATAAGAAGAAACACAAAAATCATAATAATAAGTACGACTTTCGCATGATATGCAATAGTTATTAAAATTATATGCCAACCTGTAACGATATCCATATAATTGACGTCGTTGTCACTATCGTCTTCTGTAACACATCATCTTGAACGGTAGTATTTGATTGGTCATGAGAACTTGATTCAATATTTTCATCTTTATATAACATCAATAAAAAAAATACATTTTAGATAGATGTTGAAAAGTACTTCAAATATTAGATACTTGTATATTAATAAGTAAATAATAAATTAATACATTTATAATTCTCCGTGTAACTGATTTAAGGATATTTGAACTTCGAACCACATGTCTCTTAGATCTAACATTACTATGAGATTGTGCCAATTCCAACATGTCTCCAGAAACCATAGAGCTGCCTATTAATTATTGCGTTTTAGTTAATATAAAAAAAAAATCGATGTAATTATCGAATACAATCAGTCATTGAAAGTATAGAGAATGCATACCTCGAGCTTTTTTTCTAACATAATTTGCTTTCTGTTACTTCTGGCAATATCAGAAGGAGATTGTGTGGCTAAAGTAAATGTCAAATAAATATCTTCATGAGATTTTGCATATTAATTTTATTTAATCGTTTAATATAAATAATAATAATTAATATCGAAATGTATGAAAGCTATACCGTTAATAACAATGCTGGTAGGATTATTGTTAGCAATAACTGTGTTTAGCGGTGCCTCAAAAGACGACTTAGAAGATGATGATTGCAAATCTAGAAAAATAAAAATTTGTATATTAATTATCTTAATATCAACATTAAATTTAATTACCATATAAAGGGAATTTATATATATTTACCTATACGCCCCAATGGAGTAGTACAAATAATACTTGAATCATTAAATATTGTGCTTATTGACGGTGAATTAACAACGGATCCATCTGAATAAATACGAAAAGATAAAATAAGTTTATATTTAACGATACGATAATATTTCGTATAATAATAGCCTCTATAGTACACATCTATACCGTTCAATGAACGACAAAACAATTGGAATTAAATACGGATTGTTGCGTCCCTAAATTGGCCGAAACTTTTTCACGTCTTTCGTATAATATTAGTTTTCTTTTTGCCTTGCACATCGTTGTTCAATTTGTTTTGATACAACTTGATTTAGAGATCTTGAGGATACTGCAAAAAACAAAAACAATACAATACAAAAAGTGAAGCTATATAACGATAATATAATTGCCAAATAAAAACCAAACAAACGATAATTTGTTATTATACTAATTAATTAAATTTAGAATGATAATATTTTATTATGACTATATCTTAAGTATCATAGTATCACAAATAAATTAATATTGAGAGGGTTAAAGAAAATGTTTACATATAAATCTTCTAAAATTCATGTTTTTTGACATTAAAATAGACTGCTTTCATTAAATTAACCTATTATTATTTGTTTTTTTTAAAAACATAGAATAACATTAGTAACATACCATTTGACTATGTACAAAATATCAAATTATAAGCCAACATGTAGTGATTATATTTCGGTCAAAACAAATTTATAAGCAACTTTGTATTATATTTGTGATGATTCACATGCATTCCTCATTTACTTCATTTCATTTCTCAAACTCATGCAACAACTTCTTTTATTCTCTATCTCTCTAACTTCTCCCTATGATTCTTCAAATATCTCTTCATCTACTCATCCAAAAATTTCGAAATATTCTTCATTTCTCACGATTTTGTCCTACAAAATTTGTATTTTCAAAATCAAATACACAAATTCACCATCAAACATGAGAACACAAAAAAAAATCAGATTTATTTGGTTCGAAATATCTCCGGTAGAAAATAATATGGAAATGCTACATATTTCCATTTTTTCGAAGTTTTAATTCGGAATTTCTCAAATGTTATTAGTTATGGACGAATTACTTGCAAAATGTAGTTGCATGTCATCATCTCAACATGTTCAAGATGGAAATTAAAGATTTTTGGTAAGTTTTTAACATTCTTTTTTTTTCGTTTTTGTTTATATAGTATTTGTTATATGGATATGTAGTTTTATATTTTTTTGCTTTTGCTTATAAAAATATGAGTAAATACAATAATGAATATTCAAAAATTGATTTGCATGTAAAAATTATGATGAATAATGGGTGAATTTAAGCTAAATAAGTTTAATAGGAAGTGACAAAAATATTTCATTTATAATTTTTTTTCTTCCGATAATAGTATACATGATGAATCTATAATTAAAATTTTTCTTTCATTATAATTATTCATATTACTCGTTATTAATACAAATATGATTGAGTAGTTAGATTGCATGTTAATGTTTCTTGAAAATTAAATTTTTATCTTCAATATAATGAAAGTAAAAACAAATATTTTTGGTAATTTTAACATGTTTTTTTTTCGTTTATGTAGATATAGTTTGTTTATATTTATATGCAGTTTTTAATTTTTCTTGATATTACTTAAAAAGATATGAATAACTACAATAAATTATATTGTTATATTGATTTGCATGTAAAAATTTGGTGAATTATGGGTCAATTTAAGATACATAAGTTTAATAGGAAGTGAAAAAAATATTTTGCATATACAATTTTTTTTAGTACGAACATATAATTATACATGATGAATTTATAATTACAAAATTTTTTCATTATAATTATTAATATTATTGGTTATTATTACAAATGTGATTGAGTATTTAATTGCATGTTAATATTTCTTTAAATTTAAAATGTTATCTTCAACATAATGAAAATAAGAAATAAAGTCCTGATATTTTTTTAAATTATAATTTAAATGTAAAACAGTGAACTATTGATGAATAATAATATGATTTTATTGGTTTTAAAATTATAGATGTTGGTGGAATATCAACAATAAGTTGGTATATTTTATATTCGGTTCAACTGGATTGAATTTCAGGTAAAATTTTATATTTAATGTTTTTTATTTCTTTACAATAATATATATTTAACCAAGGTTGATTGTAATATTTATTTAAACGAATTTTGCAATTATGTAGTTAAAATTAAAATCTGGGTTGCATGTCAGTATGTTGCAAAGGAGATTTAGTAGACTTCAAGAAAATACATTGTAAGGTATTAATTTCTTTATTTTTGTATTTCTATGCACAATATGTATAGTTTCTTGATTAAATTAAAATTGGAAAATTAAAATTATGTAGTTATTTAACCAAGGTTGATTGTAATATTTATTTAAACGAATTTTGCAATTATGTAGTTAAAATTAAAATCTGGGTTGCATGTCAGTATGTTGCAAAGGAGATTTAGTAGACTTCAAGAAAATACATTGTAAGGTATTAATTTCTTTATTTTTTGTATTTTATGCACAATATGTATAGTTTCTTGATTAAATTAAAATTGGAAAAACTTAAATATGCACAATATAATCTAACATAAACATATTTTAATTCGAAGAAACAAATATTAGTGCAATACAAATAAAATCTAGATTTTTGTTAATCAAATTTCTGTGCTGTGCTTTGTAATTAGATTAACTTTAATTTTCAAATGCAACCTTAAATTATGTGAATCAATTGTTAAGGATATGTATTAATATGTTATTCCATACGACTGAAGCAAAATTAATTTTTTTATTTACAGTAAATTGATAAAAATGTTGTTTCTATTAGTTTTCAAACTAACGATAAATAAAACAAAAATAAATATGACATCTATTATTACTATAACTATTGTATGTCATCTATAATTACAAATAGAGTAGTATAAAAAATAACAACATTCATGAGCTTTTAACTATTTTAACATTATAATGGGAATATTATGCAATAGAAATACCATTAGATATGTCGCATAAAGGAGTTCTTTGAGTAATACAACTTATGTGACTTCTTTGAGAATGAAAATGTAGTTCTTGTTCTTGACTAACATTATCTGCAAAAAATCAAAAAAATGTTATATTTCACATAACCACAAATATTAAATGATATATTAGAAGCAAATATGTATAGACAAATACAATGAACAATACATACCATGTAACATGTTATGATTCTTGTTACGCTTTTTATGTAATATATCCTGTTTTCCCTTGCTAATTTGTACTTCTCTCTTTGCGTATTCCCTTGCATATATGATTGGTGAATATGGATTTTCATTTGATTGCACTTGTGTTTCAAAGCTTGTCACAACTATATATTTTAAAATTATCAAATATGTCACAACTATAAACATTCGAAAATGATGAAATTTAATTATAAATAATGATAAATATATTACCATTTGAAATATCGCTTAAATGAGAGCGTTGACTTGTAAAATCCTCTTCTACTCTTGGCGACAAAGTATGGGATTGGATTTCGAGTAAGTCTGCTAATCAAACATATAATTTAGTAGAAGGAATACTTGTATAAATAATAAAAATACATATTGCCATGGAATAAAATACATATACATTAGATAGTGTTTGCTATTTCTGAAAGTTAACAACTTCATCAATTGTAATTAATACTCTTAAATATAATGTTTTATTGAAATAATATTTTTATTTGTTTTGTTATTTCATGTGGATATGCATTCGAATAACATAGTATAATCAACACTTATAACACATCGCACAAATATATGAAGAATTTAGGTGAGAATCCTAATACTTATATATTTACTATTTATATATTATTTTTCTTTGCTTTAAAAAATGATTACTAAACCGTTTATAATTAGTTTTTATAAGAAATATTTGATATTCCATCAATATCGTGAAATGTTAAATGTAATAATTAGTTATTTAATTTGTTTATAGTTTAATTGTAATTTAATAATTAGTTATATTGTATTTATTAGGAAGAAGATGGAATATCATATATTCATATATAAAACCTAACTATAAACGGTTAGATGAATACATACCTGTATGATATGCATGTCGTTTTGAACCCCTTCCCTTCTTAACATGACGATATGTTTTGATGCACTTGGATCATCATTTTCATTATTCATTTCGAATTGGTGGATGAATTGAAATATTAAAAATGAATAATCATACTATTATCTTAATATATTATTTGAATGAATATTATAAACTATGAGAATTGATATACATACATAATATATATTATGTAATAGGAATACATATCTATGTATAGTTGGCAAATATTTCAATCCTGATTTTAGTCTTAATTTTAGTTATCAAATATTACCTAGCTATAATTAGGTTCAATTATCATGTAATATATATAGAAGGTTTACAACCTTAATATATTTTTTTTATTTGTCAACATCAGAATCATAATGGATATTATAAGATAATATTACCTTAAAATAGACATACGTCCTGTTAATACACACCATTTACAATTTTAAAATTTATTAAATAGATAATACTACTAACGAATATATGAAGCAACCTTAAACTCTTATAAGGAAAGTATTATATATATATTATTTAAAATGAAATTCAGATAACGACCAATAATATTTTTGTTAGTTACATGTTGGTTTATAGTATAGATTGATTCATATTTTCCCCATATTTCATTTACTACAAATCAAGAAAACATATCTCACATAATCATTTATTTAAATACACTTATTCAATTAATAGTAATCATGTCCTATAATTCTATATGAAACCTATCAAACTTGTACAAATTATATATCAAAATTATTATTTAAATTATATATCTAAAGTGATTATGTTTTCGTAGACATAATTTATTATCAGACAATTATATAAGAAGACTAATGAGTATGTATGTATTTTTACTGAAAATATTTAAAACAGTTAGTTAGACAATCAATGAATACAAAAAAAATATACGAATATAGCATCCAAGTAAACCACAATATGAAATATTATAAATTGTTTTTAAACCAACCACAATAATATAGTTCTTTATGAACGGAGCAATTATTGAAAAAAGATTTGAAATAAACAATCCAACAATTCGGAATTTTATTCTTTAATTACTAAGAAATAGTCTCATTAACTACTCTTGAATGGCCTTAAGCTTCTTTGTAGTAGATTCTTGCATATCAAGTGGAGACTTGTCATTATCATTCTCTCCATTTTTTTCAACTTGATAAGTCGTTTTTGTGGTGTTATTTGAGAAGCCGATGATTCACCTTCAGAATTTATAAATTCCTGTAAGTTCCAAAATAATATGTTAGTAAAAGTTACACATTACAATATGAAACGTTCATTGGTAATTAGAGAAGGACATGTAAAAAAGAAAAAACCAAATTATTAATATTATAATTAAAAACTATATATTCATAAAAAATTTCGTATTTGAATTTCAACATACCTTCTCTTCTCCACCATATTTGACACTTTCCACCTCATTTTGCTTGTTCATACTAATCATGCTATGAAAAAGAAAATACGTAAACACACAAATTAATATAAGAAATACCTTACTAAATATTCATTCAATTTAATTCTTCTAATAATTGTGTTCATGTTGTAATTACCTCAATCTTTATGTAAAGTCCCATCCACTTGTCAATCACACTTATTCATTCAGTTGTGCTTACAACGGTTAGGTAGAATTCTCATCTATGCATTGTTATTGGAACCTTAAACTTTAAACAAAAATCTTTTACCAAGCAAAACTTGAAATCCTCGGAAAATGTTGTTTTCAGTCAGCATCCTTAAGATAAATAATGTAATACGTATATCATAAGTAAATTTAATAATTAATTGAATTAAATAAATAAAAAAACTGTTAATGAATTAAAGTAATTCATAATAACCTTGTCTTGCAAGTCTAGTATCTCTTTGACCGTCTTACCAACCAACTTGCATACTTCTTTATCAAACATTAAGAAAGAAACATCGACAGTCTTGTCTGATACGATGAACTTGATCTTGAACCTATTATATTAAATATATAACAATGCATGCACGAAAATTTTATATTATTATTTTTTCGTTTATTACAAAATAATATAAAATATTTATTTAATTATGTAATACATACTACCTTGGGACGGTTGATTTGACACATGATTGTCCTTCCTACATCGAGTTACATCTCCTTCTCTAACCAATCCACTATACATCTTTTGCAAGCATCATAGTACCAACTATAATTGAAATCAATATCTTCAATAGTTGTCAATAACACATATTCCAGCCTATAATAAACAAATATAAGGATACATTTTTATGAGTTCATAATATAATACTAAATAAACTTATTAAATGATATAGACAAAGTACACATTCAATAACCTTATTCATCTCAAGTAGATCAGAAATATTTTTAATTGATTCCTCCTTTAGAAAGTCATTTGTGTCATTAGATAATTGTGTCAATTGTCTTTTGTTCACCACTTGAAGGAAAGCTACATAATTTTTATTATATATATTAACATAGAAATATAAATATAACATTATATATATATTATATTATATAAGGGAAGGGGGAGTAATGGTGTCCTCTTTTGAAATGCCTACTTTGCCCCCCTTTCCTTTCTAAATTACAAAAGAAATGTCAAAATCAAAATCGACACTCAAAGAAACAAATCACTTAAAAGAAGAAACTTTACAAATCACCCATACAATTGAGAAAATCACGTTATAAAAATCACGCAAATCACCACTAGTACAGAAATGGCAATTTGCGTCGGATGTGAGGCTCCTATTTGCGTCGGACTTTGGTGCGACGCCAAAGCCCTCGACGCAAATGACTCAGATCGATCTGCGTCGTATGCGAAAACGACGCAGATGGTTCACCTATTTGCGTCGCACCCGTATACGGTGCGACGCAAGTGGACCTTGCCAGCCCAAGCTAAAAGGGTAATGTGCGTCGCACATCGCCTAGGGTGCGACGCAGATGAGTGATTTGCGTCGCACCTTGGGCCACGTGCGACGCAAATTGCAATTTTTTTAAAAAAAAAAATTTTTTTTTTTTAATAAAAAAACTAGAAAGCATAGAAAGTGGAGTTGGTAGTGGTACAGAAACAGCAAAAACTAGAAGAAGAACATCAGATCTAAAATACAAGAAAAAAATACAAGAAAAACAACAAAAAATACTAGAAGTTACATGGATTTATATAATTTTAATTGAAAAAAATATCAACATTACCACTAACATCAGATCTAAAACTATAACATACAAAAAAATAACAAACTAACAACAAATCCTAAAAATAACAAAACGCAAACGTATGCGCATACATCTAAACTGAAATTCGTGAATAGAAATTCAGCAAAACTAAAAATGCCTACATAACAGATACATAAATTACAGATAATACATAAACGAAATTCAGCAAAACTAATAAAAGATATAGCCAAGCAAGATCTGGAACGAAATTAAAAAACTTAAATACAAAAATTAATAAAAACAGAAAAAACGCATTCAACAAAGCGAAATTTGAATGAACTTCCTTCGCTAAAAACGAATTCAACCAAACTAATAAAAACAGAAAAAATAAAAAAACGAAACTAAAAACTTAAATATTCAGATCTAAAATACAAAAAACGAAATTAATAAAATGAACCTAAAAAACAAAATCAGATCTAACATACAAGAATGAAATTGCACTAAATATATTTAAAAAAAAACCTAAATCACCAAGAATGAAATCTCGTTCTTTCTTCAAATCTCGAACTCGTCGGTGAAAAAACGATGAAAAATCGTCGATGTTGATGTTTTCGGGTCTTCGATGCTGAAGATTCGCCGGAAAATGACGCGGCTGATGAAAGTAAACGGTGTTGTTGTTGGTGTTGGTGAAGAAGAAAATTCGCCGGAAAATGACGCGGCTGATGAAAGTAAACGGTGTTGTTGTTGGTGTTGGTGAAGAAGAAAATTCGCCGGAAAATGACGCGGCTGATGAAAGTAAACGGCTGAAAGTAGACGGCTGAGAGATGGAGAGTGAGAGGGAGATGGAGAGAGAGGGAGATGGAGAGAGAGAGAGAGGGAGATCTGATGAAAGTAAACGGCTGAAGAGAGAGTTATCTTTTGAAATAAAAATGATGCGGCTGATGAAAGTAAAAATGACGCGACTGAAAGAGAATTAGGGCATGCGTGGTTTTTGAAAGAAAAATGAGTGGGCCTTGGTATATGCGTCGCACCTTAAATACGGTGCGTTGCAAATTGGGCTGGGTATGTGCGTCGCACGTTGATTGAGGTGCGACGCAAATTGATCTTTTGCAACGCACTTAAGGCACGTGCGACGCATATAGCTTGTATCTGGTACTTGTACCCATGTTTTGCGTCGTACTCTGTTTGTCATGCGACGCAAATAGGTTTTTTGCGTCACTTCCGTGTCTGTGCGACGCAAATCAAGGGACGCAAATCGTCCTTTTTCTACTAGTGCACTCAAATAATCAGGAAACTTTATTAAAACTTAAAATTTACATACAAACTAAAACTAATAACCTCGAACGTCAATACATACAAAAACATTTACAAAACTTTACTTACAATTTAGAAGTTAGATAAGAAAAAACATTATTTACTTTTTTATAATGTTTCATATGTATAATGAAACTTTTACATATATTTGGACCTATCTTTTTCTATTATATAATAGCGATTAATTATCAAGGTAAAAAGATTTATGTAAAATATCATTCAAGAATTAAAGTACAACATATCTCTATTATATAAGGGAAGGGGGGAGCTATGGTGTCCCCAAATAAATTAAAGAGACTATGTTACGCCCTTCCCATTCTAAATTACAAATTCTCTTACAAATCAAAAGGGGCTTAAAATACCAAAAAAGATAATTATAACAATCACTCACAAGTCAACTAAAATCATAAAATTGCACAATTTGCGTTATGCAAATCACTAAAATGAGGAAGCTTTACAAAAGCTTAAAAAAATTCACTTACAAACTATAACCTATGAAAAAGTTAACTTGAAATCAAAGTGTCCACTTTCTTTACAATTTTATGAAGTACTTTACTTAATTCAAAAATCAACTAAAAAATTATAATATTAGAAATCATAAATAAATTCAATAAAATATGTATTTTGTTCATAGAATTTAACATTGAAAAGTTAAAAAAAAAAAAAAAATGGTGAGAGACTTAAGTGACAGAAACTAAATCAATCAAATTTTGCAACGTAAAACAATTATACTTCATTACTTCGTATGTCTTATGTTCAAATTTTGACTCTTATGCCGAAGAAAATCGAGTTTATGTTTTGAAAAAAATTCAAGCACGCATCGGGTGCACAAAAATCTAGTATTATATAAGGGAAGGGGGAGCAATGGTGTCCTTTTTTGAAATGTTTATTTTGCCCCCCTTCCCTTTCTAAATTACAAATTCACTTATAAATCAAGGGGGCTTCAAACAAAAATACCAAAAATATAATTATAATTTATAACAATCACTCACAAGTCAACTAAAATCATAAAATTGCATAATTTACGTTATGCAAATCACTAAAATGAGGAAACTTTACAAAAACTTTAAAATTCACTTACAAATTACAAACTATGAAAAAATTGACTTGAAATCAAAGTGTCCACTTTCTTTACAATTTATGAAGGACTGTACTTAATTGAAAAATCAACTAAAAAATTATAATATTAGAAATCATAAATAAATTCAATAAAATTTATATTTTGTTCACAGAATTTAACTTTGAAAAGTAAAAAAAAAAACAAAAAGAATGGTGAGAGACTTAAGTGACAGAAACTAAACCAATCAAATTTTGCAACTAAAAACAATTATACTTCGTATGTTTAATGTTCAGATTTTGACTCGTATACCGAAAAAAATCGAGTTTTTGTTTTGAAAAAAATCCAAACACGCATCGCGTGCAAAAAATTCTAGTATATATAATTTGAAGTCGTATTGTGTCAATTGTCCACTAATTATAATTTGAAGTCGTATTACTCTCTATATATGATGATCGGCGAAAAATACTCCCCTAGAAATGAAAGTTGATGCAGAAAGGAAGAAAGATGAGGCAAAATAAAGAAAAAGAGTTTCTTTGTTTAATTTTAAAGCGGTATGATTTGTTTCCTATTGATGTGTTGTTTTGCTACATTGTTGTGCTAGGGCACTTCTACAGTTGGCTGAATTCATATCTGTCATATTTTTGTTTGCTTTCTGTATTCTTTTAATTTTTTGTTATACTACCTCCGTTTTCTATTATTTGTAACGATTAGACATTTTTCC
The DNA here is from genome assembly GCF_026745355.1 of Beta vulgaris subsp. vulgaris. NCBI lineage: Eukaryota > Viridiplantae > Streptophyta > Magnoliopsida > Caryophyllales > Amaranthaceae > Beta > Beta vulgaris. The sequence continues at coordinate 46,384,735 of NC_079204.1, read as the reverse complement.
TCTCTACTTTATGTCAAATCGTTGCACATAATAAAAAACGAAGGTAGTAGTATATATGATGAAGAAACTTCACATTCTAATACTCCTTCCGTTTTTTAATTGTTATAGTACACTTTTCATACATGTTAATGGAAAATATTTTTTAAAAATATATCTCTAATTTTGTATTTGTAAAATTATAAATAGTATATATTTATAAAATACATAATAAAACGAATCTAGTAAGATCCACATGACTATATTTTATTAACGTATATATTATAAACGATAGTTAAAGTGAAGTTTGTGAATGGCGTAAAATGTCAAAGTATAACAATTAAAAAGAACGAAGGTAGTATATATTCTAGGAGAATAAAGTAACTTAAGTACTAAATTTGGTCTTTTTATTATGAATCTAAAGTTCCATATATAGTAAACTTCCATCCAACACATGAGAACGGCTAGCATATGAACTTATGAAGGGCTTAATAAAATGTTCAACCTTACTTGGTCTTTATTTAGCAAGAGTATAGGTTCACTCGTCAAAGTAAGTATATGCTACTTTTTGATTATGCACAGTTCTATTACACATTTGTGTTGTTGTGGACATATTTGTATGTGTATACTTAACTGTGTACTACACGCGTCACATATGTCGTCAAATAAAGAATGCATAATGGTTGAACTAAACATATGAAGGACTTCGTAGTGCGCCTACCATTATCCGAGAGTATGATATTCTAAGAAGGGGACTATTTTGAGAAATCATGCAAATGCTAAATTATTCTCAAAAAAGTTTCCATCATATAGTATCACATTAGTCCTCATTTATATTTCCACAACTTTTCATTATTTTTATAAATGAATCATAAAGATTACAACAGACATCCTTAATACATATAAGAATTTAAAAATGTGCGTTTCCAAATGAAATATTCAAAGTGATCTAAAAACAATTGATGTATGTATAATTTTATTATCAATAGGAAGTACTTCATACATGAACTGGTACATTACCTTTCAACAAAATTCCTAAGCCAACTACCTTTAAGAGTTTAAGTGACCAGTTGTTACTGATTTTGCACAAACTCTTTAACCTTGCCAACTAACATATCATATTCAGGCAATTCCGGGGTACTATAAAACCCATGACCCACATTTGAATATTCAACCAACTCCACCACCTTCCCGGATCTTCTTAACCCATCACCATACCTCCTTTGCCAATCTTGCAACAAATCCAACCCCGATATATGAAAGAGAAATAAGTACATAGATAAAGGGCATAAAGATGTAAATCATCTTATTACAACTACATACTAAAAAATAAATATGAAACAAAATAAATTTAAACGTGACCGATAATAAAAATGTTATATGACAACTATATAGTGACTTTAATTACTACGTTTTAATCAATTGAAAGTTAATCAACCAATACTTTGTTGTTAACGCCACAACATTCCGTATTGTTTAAATCAAAATCTTCAAAATAAGCATCATCAATCTTGTAAGCTCTTGATGGAATGCATTGTAGATCATATAACATCATGTTCGAAAATCAAAATATGGACGATAACCATGTATTGTTGTCTAACGTCTTCAACATAAGCCCAAACTTCATTGCTTTTATTAAAATGATATGTAAACATACTGGACACTTGTGGAAATAAAGATCCTCCACGAAAAGAGTTTAAAACCATAGATTCAACATCAAAAATTCGAATATTCAACTTTAACGGGCCATTTTTTGGATGGATTTTCAGTTTCTATTATGTTTGGAGGATAACATAATATGATGTAGAGATAGGGGAAGAAGTTGACATCATGCAAATTGAAAATCCGAAAATGAGTTGGGATGTTTGAAGAGAAAACGACACTATTTATACAAAAAATGATACGTTTATTTGCATATTTACTTATTTAGGTAATTAGTATCCAAAATTATGGTTGATTGACAATCAGAATAACTATTGATTGATTGGTAAATAATTTCGGATAGTATCAATTTAAATTAACTGATTGATTGACAATTACCATTAAGGAGGCAATAATTAAGATTGATTGATAATTTAAATTACTTCCCGTATTTAGTTGATTAGTAAAATATTCGTAAATCAAAAGGCAAAAAAAAAATTCGGCCAACACTAATTTAATTTGAATTTTGAATTACGAAATTGTACCCATAATTAACTCTCAATCACATTACTATATGAATGGAATATCCTTGATTTCCGGAAATCTCTTATGAGATCATGATATTAATTGCCTAATTTAAAAAATGAATCATTAATTTCCGAAATCCTTTGCATTTTTCATTAAATTTTCGGCCAAAAAACATGCATTGCCACGTGGACACTCTCATTGAGCGTTTAATTATGAGGAGCTCTAGAATTGCTCGGTTAATGCGAGCTTGACACGTCAGCTTTTGTCTTCTGCTTTAGATAATAGTATAGATAACATATGCTTCTGAGAGATTACCAACTAGTTTGCTATTGATAGATGTTTACGAGGGCCCTGTCATTATTACTCCCTCCATTTTTTTATGATTGCTACATTGGTTTATACACAACTAGAATTTTTTGCACGCGATGCGTGCTTGAATTTTTTTCGAAATAGCAGAAACTCGATTTTCTTCGGCATAAGAGTCAAAATTTGAACATTAACCATACGAAGTATAATTGTTTTTAGTTGCAAAATTTGATTGGTTTAGTTTCTGACACTTAAGTCTTTCACCATTCTTTTTGTTTTTTTTTTTTTGTACTTTTCAAAGTTAAATTCTATGAACAAAATAGAAATTTTATTGAATTTATTTATGATTTCTAATATTATAATTTTTTAGTTGATTTTTGAATTAAGTATAGTACTTCATAAATCGTAAAGAAAGTGGACACTTTGATTTCAAGTCAATTTTTCATAGGTTGTAGTTTGTAAGTGAATTCTTAAGTTTTTGTAAAGTTTTCTCATTATAGTGATTTGCATAACGTAAATTATGCAATTTTATGATTTAAGTTGACTTGTGAGTGATTGTTATAATTATATTTTTGGTATTTTTGTTTGAAGCCCCCTTTGATTTGTAAGTGAATTTATAATTTAGAATGGGAAGGGGGTAACATAGTCTTCATTCAGGGACACCATAGCTCCCCCCTTCCCTTATATAATAGAGATATGTTTTACTTTAATTCTTGAATGATATTTTACATAAACCTTTTTACCTTGATAATTAATCGCTATTATATAATAGAAAAAGATAGGTCCAAATATATGCAAAAGTTTCATTATATATAGGAAATACTATAAAAAAATAATTTTTTTCCTTGTCTAACTTCTAAATTCTGATTTCACTACAAATACACCTTTATATTTTATCATGACCCACCATTAATTGTGAATGGTTCTTGAAAATTGTGATTTGTAAGTAAATTTTTGTAAATGGTTTTGTATGTATTGACGTTGTAGGTTATTAGTTTTAGTTTGTATGTTAATTTTAAGTTTTAATAAAGTTTTCTGATTATTGAAGTGATTTGCGTGATTTTTATAAAGTGAGTGATTTGTAAAGTTTCTTCTTTTAAGTGATTTGTGAGTGAGTGTTTTAAATTAATTTTCGGTAGTTTTCTTTGAGTGTCGATTTTGATCTTGACATTCCTTTTGTAATTTAGAAAGGAAAGGGGGGCAAAATAGGCATTTCAAAAGAGGACAATATAGCTCTCCCCTTCCCTTATATAATAGAGATAATTTAGACGATGTCACTTTCAAGCTTTTAGTAGGGTATTTTTTTGACTTATTTAATGTAAAATAATGAGAAAAGGTAAAAAAAAAAAAAAGGTGGTACTTTTGGATGGAAAAAGAGAAAAATAAATATAATACTAGTCCCTCTGTTTCAAAATATAAGGCATTCACGCTATACGAAAATTTGTTTTGACCACAAATATCTCTCATAATATGATAAACAAAAATTGTACAAATTAATTATATCGTTGGATTTGTCTTGAAAAATACTATAATAATATTATTTTTTTTTAAAAAATATCAACATAAATTGAGAGCAATTAATGGTCAAAGTTCAACCTCAAACATCGTGTTGCCTTATATTTTGAAACAAAGAGAGTGATACTTTATAGTGGGCCAAGCACCCCCAATAATGAGTTAAACAATGTACCAATTAAAAAGAAACACCTATATGTGCAAAATATAGCAACTAAATAAAAACGAAGGGAGTAGTTGCTTATCTCATATCTTGATTAGATATTGCAACGTTTTTTTTTTGTCAAGCATCTAAAACAACTTAAAAATAAAAAATAAAATACGAAAAAAGGTTTATTAAATTTTTTTCAATAAACAAGCATCGTTATCAAGCATTTAGCATCCTCCGTCACCAACCACCACTGTTGGTGTCCAATTTCTCCTTCTCTTGCTCGTTGTTTAGCCTCACTCGTTGTCTAGTGCTTATTCCATATTTCTCCATCTCCAGTCCAAAAAGACATTGCTCGTCGTTCTCCCTCTGCGCCACCACCAGCAAGCCCCATTTTCGCTGCCCCGCCATAAAAACTCTAATTTCACTAGCCCACCACCATTCACGCCGCGCAACCCTGCCATTAGCTCCTCTTTTCTCTCCTTTCAACTAAGAATTAGGTATTTTAGGGTTTTGATGTTTCTTTTTTTTTTTGGGTTTATTTTCTCTCGAATTTTTTTCTTTCAAGGTAAATTTAAGAATAATTTCTTGTAAGTCTTCTCGTGATTTTCTCTCTCATTTTTCTGTTTACTAGTTGTTGGACCCTACACAGCCCCCCAAGGTAGCAAAAATAATTGTAAATGACTAAATGTTAAGCATTATCATAATTTATATAGGGAGAATAAAGGCATCTAAACTTGATAGTTACGAACATAAGCTGGGTATTCTTCAAAAAGAAAAGAATATAAGCTAAGTAGATTGCATTAGCTGGAAAATAGCCTTGTTGTGTGGGTGTGTGGGTGTGTGGGTGTGTGGGTGTGGGTGTGTGTGTGTGTGGGTGGGTGTGGGTGTGGGTGTGGGTGTGGGTGTGTGTGTGTGTGGGTGTGTGTGTGTGTTGTGTGTGTGTGTGTGTGTGTGTGTGGTGTGTGTGTGTGTGTGTGTTGTGTGTGTGTGTGTGTGTTGTTGTGTGTGTGTGTGGTGTGGGGGTGTGTTGGGTGTGTGGGTGTGGGGGTGGGGGTGTGTGTGGGTGGTGGTGTGTGGGTGTGGGGTGTGGGGTGTTGTGTGTGTGTGGGTGGGTGGGTGGTGTGTGTGTGTGTGTGTGTGTGTGGCGTGCGTGCGTGCGTGCGTGCGTGCGTGCGTGCGTGCGTGCGTGCTGAGTGAGTGCGTGCGTGCGTGCGTGCGTGCGTGCGTGCGTGCGTGCGTGCGTGCGTGGGTGGGTGGGTGGGTGGGTGTGTGTGTGGGTGTGTTTGGAGAACCGGCAAACCGAGGAGGACTAAGGTGGCAACTGTAATACAATGTAAAGGAATGACATAAGTTTCAAATTCTAAATTAAGCATTCAAGACCTCCAATTCATAATCGAGACACATAATTCTAAATTGAGTATTCAAGAAACTATATATTAATTTTATCATGATTTGAATTCTAATTTTAACCCCTTAACAAAAATTAGAACTAAGATTATTCAAAGCAACCCCTAAAAAAATTAAAATAACTTGAAAATGCATAATTAGTATACATTAATACAAAAAAAATTTAAAAAAAACAAGAATTACATACAGTCGGCGGCGAGACCGACGGCGACAACTCAGTCCAAGCGGCGGCGGCACGACGGTGTAGAGAGAGAGCCGACAAAGTGGCAGGGCAGAAAGAGAGAGAGAGAGTGCCCTTCCTTGCGAGAGAGAGCCTCGCACGCACCGAGAAGAGTCGGAGTTAATGAGAAAAGTGTTAGAAATGATGTTGAGTTTGCCGGAAAAACAATGTCGCCGGCGAGGGTGACAGAGCGCCGGCGATATAATAACGGCAGCGAGTTTTCAGAAGGTGCGAGAGAGAAGCGAGCTTTTTTGCATGTAACACTTCTTGAGGGAGCGCCGGAGGGTCGCCGGAGAAGCGAAAAATTGCCGGCGAGAGTGAGGGTGCGCCGGCGAGAGTTATGGAGCGCTGGCGAGTGTGCACGAGGGTGACTTAGGGTGTGTCGTAGGAGAGAGAGAGAGAGAGCAGCAGTAGTTTGTATTGTTAGGGCTCGTCGGAAAGAAAAGCCGTTGGGAAAATTACTAAAAGGTGGGCCAAGTAATTTGCGTCGGACACGTAAGAGGGTCTGACGCATATTGTCTTTGTGCGTCGCACCCAGCCCCTAGTGCGACCCACATTGGCCTCAGTTTATCCCCACTACGACACCGCAATATGCGTCGCGCCAGAGCAGCATGCGACGCACAAAGACAATATGCGTCGCACATACTGAGGGTGCGACGCATATTGCTCGTATACCTGATATGGTTGTTGATGTTTTGCGTCGAACACTCTTTGTCATGTGACGCAAATAGGTTTTTTGCGTCATTTCCGTTTCAGTGCGACGCATATCAAGGGACGCAAATCGTCGTTTTTCTACTAGTGATAGGTTATACCGTTAAATTTTCCTAAAGAAATTGAAAGATATAAGGTAATATTATGGAATATGGATATATGGCAAATAAAAGTTACTCAATGATATATTATCAATATAATGACTATCAATAAGGATAAGTCTTTTGAACTAAATGTTAGTAGGCATAGCAAAAGATAAAAAAGGATTGTGGTATTATACTGTCTTGTATTAAAGAAACTTGTGTTTTAAAAGCCCGGGTCAACAATATACACACAATTTTCAGAAGAAAACAGATCATACTTGTGTTGTAATATGGGTAAATTTCAATCGATCTCAAGCAAACAAAAAAGATGTGGACAACAATAATGCAACCCACAAATCATGAAATAAGTTACATGTACACAAGGGTCAAAATCTCCTCTCACCCAATACAACTTGGGTATCCAGAAAAAAACAAAATCTTTTGCAAACTGAGTAACATTTGTGTATTTTTATTTCATTTACGCCTTGCATAAGAGCAACATTTGACGATTGATCGAGCAAGTAATGTTTTATAACTTTCAACACGTTTGTCCATCTACACAAGTTACTTAATAGCCCTAGGATAAGAAGTCTGTTTCTCACGTTATCTAAACTTGTGCTGCTGTAAGAAATTGCATTTCTATATTGAAAAAACCAATTACTTTCTGCCGGATGAAAAGAACTATAACTTTGTGTATTGATAGCTTATTCAACACAGAAATCTCGTCGGTGGTGAAAATAATATGGCATTCTTTATGCAGCAGGAGATAATATTAATATAGATAGATATATCTATATAATGGTAAACACACATCCCATTTCTTAAGTGGACAAAAAACACATCAAGAAATAATACGATGAACATATTTGAGCTTAACCAAGCAACATTTGTGTTGTTATTATTAGCAGCAACACTAGCAACTGTGAGCTCAGATTTCAGCAAGGACAAGGCTGAATGCCAAGAACAACTAATTACCCTCTCTTCTTGCCTCAACTATGTAGCAGGCGAGGCGAAAGCGCCATCTCCTCAATGCTGTACAGTCTTGCATAAGAAGCTAAATGTGAGCAAAAAGTGCCTCTGCATACTTGTCAAAGATCGTAATGAGCCTAGCCTTGGCCTCAAGCTTAATGCAACTCGCGCTCTTATGCTTCCTTCAATATGTCATACTCCTTCTAGTTCCTTGGTGTGCATAGGTATGTAGTAACTATGTATGTTGCTAGCTAACCAATATTCTTTTGTTTTTAAACGATCTTATGCTAAGTATTTCATACGGGAAAATCAAATTAGGGAGGAATGTTACGCTATTACTTCCTCCGATTTTTATTAATTTACCCGTTTTGACTTTTGACACTATTCAAATACATGGCTTTGACTATCTCTTGTAATTTGTAATAAAGAAAAAATATAATCATGTGAGATCTTGTTGGATTAAATATCAACTTTTTATGATTTTTGCTCATTGAAAATTAGAGATATTAAGGTTCAAATTAGTGTCTCGACAAATGTGAAAAAAAATAGGTTAACTAAGAGTATTATCGATCTTAATTACACCCTCAATGATAAAAGATTGGGACAGTAAGAGGTGGAGTTGATCTTCATTAATTTAGACGTATAATCGACTTTTGTTTGATATAGGACAACTGTCTCCACCACTTCACTCTTTACATGCTGATTTGCATAAAACAGTTCATGAGATTCATGTATTATACTATTATGTAATTATTTTAGATCTTCCTTGGAAATGTTTTGCCTCAGGTCTCCTTCATTTGGATCCTAAATCTCCCGAAGCTCGAGTTTTCGTTGAATTAGCTAATAGTACTCGAGGTACTATATTCTTACCTCCCTCTTAATCTTTTTCCTGGAAGGAATATAGAAAGGGTGATTTAATCGAATAAAAGTCATTGGACATTTATAATTATCCCGATCTTACCTCCCCTTAATCTTCATATAAGGTATATGATAACTTTTTATTTCCTCCCTCATTCTACAATTTATATAGTTTTTGATACTTCCTCCATGTTTTTTTAGTTTCCTCATTTTAACTTTTGACATTATTCACATACTTTAATTTGACTATTTTTTGGTGATTCATATACTTATATGTATAGTTATTTAAGATCTTGTTACATTCCGCTCGTTATATATTTTCCAAAATATTATATTTTTATAAATTTTGCTTATTGATGATCAGATATATAAATGATTAAAATCATTCATTTACAACATGTAAAAACGACTCAACTAAAAATAATCGGATAAGGTATCTTCTAAATGGTTAAAAGCAACCCAAAATCCACATTAGGTGAAATACGAACACAAATCATTAACTTGAATTGTTATCTCTATAAACATATCCCTTAGTAGGTCGTATTTGTTTCGTAATGTATACTCGACTTTGATACTTTATAGGCAAAATTTTGCTAAATTTTATACTATTAATAATGAGTGAGGCTTGTGCTTCTCCTTGTAGTTGATGCAGTTGATGATTCCCCTGTCAGTCCGAGGACCAATGGTGGCAAGCCGAGAATATTGCATAAGCTGAGGATATACGATGCACTCTTACTTTGGTGTTTGATCATTTTAGTGTTTCAGTTGAATCAATAGATGAGTTGATGATGTTCACATTGTTAGGTCTCCTAGTATATTTTAATGTTTTAATGTCAAAGCTAAGAACATGGTATAATAGTGTCTTAGTAGTAAAGTGATATGAAATTTTATTTTAGTTCAATAATAATATACCTTTCACATTACCAAATATTCCATACAGAGAAAATTTTATAAGATAAGCTTACTATATCATTGGAGCATTAGATAAATGAACCTCCATAGTCAAATGAGTGCAAATAAAATGTAACTAAAATTCAAATATTATGAAGATAAGATTTGGCTATTTAAGAAGAAGAAAAATTCATAACAATTACAAGTTCAAAGGAGGTATTAATCCATGATTGATTGAGAATTGGTACAGCAGGTCAGTAGCTCCTGAAATTTACATGTCGGCAAATATATATCATCTTTAATAATGTGGGACAACTTAAGACGACTCACACAGTTATGAAGAGTTTGCTTCCTCTTCTTCCTCAATCTGAAATAGTGCGGACTAATCTTCATTAACGATGCGATGAGCGTCTTCATTAACGATGCGATGAGCGTCGCATCCTACGAGCTGGAGTTTGATGCGGTGGATGGGGATTACTAATCTATCAAGAAGAGTAATAGATGAGGTTCCCTCCTAGCACCAATTGTTCCCATATGAAGTAGCAAAAAGAGTTTCGGCCGGTGAAATCTCGGCTAAAATCATGGACTAGTCCGAGTTTAAATCAGTGTAAAGGTGATTAGGCTATAGCCTCGTTCTGTAAGATTTTCCGATTTCTAGCTTCCTTTCTGTGCCTTTCCAGGGAGACCCACGGCCACAAATCTTGCTTTTTGACATCACACCACTCTTGTTGAAAAATAGAGTATATATACTACTACACTCAACTAAACAAGAGAAATGAACTTTTTCCCTTGATATGTCTCCCAGCATCTAAAAAAAACACAAAGATTCATAAAAAAAACAGAAGAACTAATATACAACTACAAAAACCCAAAACCATCTTTCATCTTTTTCGTATATTCTGGGTTCTGAATGTACTGACATTAGCTATCTATATTGTCAACTATTTTGAAATTCCTTATCTACCTTCACCCAAATATCGAAAATCTTGGGTACAATCTACACTATCATTGAACATCCAGATCGTACAATCATAAGTGAAACATAGTACATGTATGTTACAAAGAAAATACCCGTCATAGATGGAGTGTAGCCGTAGCAGATAGAAGAGAGCTCAAATGACCAGGGAGAGCAGAGCATCATATTTCTCCTCTATAACCCCCACCTCCAAAATAGTCCTTTCGGGAATTAACAAGCTGTTGCGTCTTCTGATGCTCCAACTTCGGGCAATTCTGGATCCTGTGACCAAGACCTCCACAATAAGCACACCCTTTCACTCCACTGGCACTGGCAATTGCCTCAGCTTCTTCCATTGGATCATCAAGTTCAGCCAATACCGGGGGTATTCTTTGCTTGGCTTCTTGCAGAAGGTGCTTCAAATCAAGCAGGGTAGTCTCACTCTGATTTCTGTTTATGAAGGTCGTTGCAATTCCTGTTTTACCACATCTTCCCGTCCGACCTATACGATGGACATAATTCTCAATCTCAGCAGGCATATCGTAGTTGATGACATGCTGGATATCGGGAAAGTCAAGCCCCTTTGAGGCAACGTCGGTAGCAACTAAGACATCTTTCTTCCCAGCTTTGAAAGATTTTATTGCATATTCTCTTTCCTCCTGATCTTTGCCTCCATGGATGGCAACTGCTTCAACTCCTTTCAGAAGGAGATACTCATGGATATCATCCACATCAGCTTTGTTTTCACAAAATATCAGAACTGGTGGCGGGGTCTTTTGCAAACACTCGAGGAGGTAAACGATTTTAGCCTCCTGCTTCACATACTCCACTTCTTGGATGACATCAAGATTGGCGGCCCCAGCTCTACCGACATTAACAATGATAGGCCTAACCAGTGCACTTCTAGCAAAGTTCTGAATCTTTGTTGGCATAGTGGCAGAGAACAGGACTGTCTGCCTCTGAGCTTTAAAATGATCAAATACTTCCCTGATGTCATCCTCAAATCCTAAATCAACCAATCGATCAGCTTCATCCAAGCACAAAAATCTGAAGGAAAAAAAGACACTGTTAAAGCCTTAATACAAGGGGGCAGTTCTCATGAAAGCAAACTAGATAGTCAACTCATTATGCTCATGCATATATCAAGATAACAAAAAATTGGAAGCCAGGTTCCAGATTCTATTATTCTGCCGTTCCCAAAGCTAAATGCAAAGTCTTTCTTCCACCACCCATACAGGATTAACATAGTTAGCTTCTGTCAGCTTCATAAGTTAGTGACCAAAACAACATCGTCACTACGTAGCTTGGATACATAGACAGCAACAAAAGCAGATGTAAAAATGAAAATTCCTTAAGAAAACACCAGCTTCGCTGAGAGACGAAAGGTTCAAATCTAAGAAAACATAAAGTTAAAGATAATTTGAAAATAGAAACTGATAGGAAGTGGAGCAAGACATATAAACAGACAGCAAGAGAGGGAGAGAGAAACTAGTAGCCAGTAGGTGCCACGATCAATATTCCGTATTTGGCAATTCTATAGGCCTTCCGTGGCCTATTATTAATACTTCCTCCATTCTTTAGTTCTTGTAACATTGAAGTATGACACACAAATTTAGGCGAGGAAAGAGAGAGAGAGAGAGAGATTTTAAAAAAAAAAAAAAAAAAAAAACCATGTGCTAGAACAGAGAAAAAGATAATATATTGCCAAAAATGTCAATGTTGCAAGTAATATGCAACTTTCCAAACTCGAAAACGTTGCAAGTAAAAAAAACAAAACCGAGGGAAGTACATTTCTCGGTGAGACATTGGTGCATGCTTAGCTTTAAAAGGAGCGAGGCGCACCGAGGTGCAAAGGGCAAGGCAAAGAGAGAAGTAAGGCGTAGCGCGCGCATCTCGTAGGCAAGGCGCACCTTTAGTGATAAACCTTATAAATAAATTATAAAACATATTTTACACTCCAAACCTCTATTACCTCGACTCGGCAAAAATCGCCAAATACCAGGGTCGGTACGACATGACACCGACTACGGTATGAAATACGAGTCGGATCCTTCAATTTGCACTCCGACATGGCGTTAAACCCTAGTTGTAAGATCTGAAAATTTGTTGTTGAATCATGACAAATAGGTGAAAAATATTAGGGCTTTTTGCTTCCCTAGTGAGGCGATTCCAATGATGTTGTTTTCATCCATTTTTATGGTTGTTGACGGTAGGAGGAAAATTGTAGAAGAAAGAGGTTGAAGAAGGTGAACAGTAAGAAGCGAAGGAAGACGAAGAAGATGTATGGTTGGTGATTCAAATTTTGTACTTTTTAAATTATAATGAAATGTGGGCCAAACTTTACGTTTTAACTTATAAGTAAATGTGGGCTAAAAAGCTTTTCTTTTTTTAGGGAACCAAGAAGCTTTTCCCTCGGTCTTCCTTAGTCAACTAAACTATCCATACTTAATTCTTAAATACGAAAACTCAAAAATACCTTTAGTCTCCCTTATCTTTTTCTATTATATTTGTGTCTTCATTCTTTCAACCCAGCCTTTTTACAAGCTCTTCTCTCTCACCAATGCTGATATTTGTGAATTATAAGTAATATTAATCATTAAATTTTATATTGTAAAATATTAATTTCACATACCCGTACCCGTGTCCAAATTCCGGACAGAGTCCCCGTGTCCTGATTTTTTGGAAGTGTCGTACCGAACACTCGAATCCGCACCCATTTTGGACACTCCTAGCCGAGTCCAGGTAACATAGCTCCAAATACATAATAATTAACAAAGTATTAGCTGCTGTTATTAAAAATATACCTGGAGATTGTAAAATTAGCTATTAAAAATACCACCTACCGTTGTTAAAAAAAAATTCTGAACAATGCTGAGAGAGAAAAAAAAAATGGATTTTCGGATCGCCTAAGAAGAACAGGATCATGAGGTTTGTTAAGAAAATAAAAAGTGCAGCAGAAGTCAGCACATAAGAGCAACTCCAATGGTTGTAATTTTGGACTTGCTGCAATATTTGGAAATAATGAGCAAGTTCTACCATTGGAGCAAGATGATTGAAACCTCCTTGAGAATGCTTCACCAAGCTACTTGCTTGACTTTAAAAAGGCAATATGGCTTGAGATTGTAAAAAAGGGAAGATGATACTCACACTCAATATAATTGGTGAGTGCATCTTCATCCACAATAAAGGCATAATTTTTTTTTGTTTCCTAACTAATTATAATTGAATAAAAAATTCAAGTTGAAAATATTAATTGAGATGTGGGACCATCCAGGCAACAATATATTGTAGCTTATCATTGGAGACCTTGTAGCTAGAAAGCAATATTGCTTAAAAAGCTGATGTGGCAAGTCAAGCTACAAAGTGTTGTAGCTCACTATTGAAATTGCTCTAACAGAAGAGAAGAGAAGAGAAGATGTGAAGAAAAAAAGAAGAAAAAGACAAAAGAAAGAAGAAAAAAGAAAGAAGAAAGAGAGAAAAAGAGAACACGTAAAGTCACCATTCCTTATCTTGGGAGTGGGGAGTGGGGTACAACTCACAATAGAATAAAATAATTAACTGCCCATGCTCACTGCACTTGAAAGTTCGAAGAGTCTGCAAATCACGGCTGATCTGCCAAACTGCCTTACCCGCGATGGCTATCGAAAATTTAAACCATGGAGCGGTCACTGTCATGAAGATGAAAATTGATCTTCGATTGTCAACTTTCACCAAATTTTGAAAAATTAGGGTTTCATAAAATTGGAAATTTTTTATTTAGGATTTGAATTGAAGCAATTTTATGCAATTAAATGCCCGATCTTGCTCGAATTTAACTCCTAAAGCATGGGTAAGTTTAATTTACATGAAATTTGATGATTTCTAGTTCTAAACTCAAACACCCTCTTTCTCTCCCGCGTTTTCCCACTAAACGTCCAAGGCGATCGTCTGGCGCCTCTTCGGAGGCGTACGCCTCCTTGCGCCTCTCGTAGGTTGCTTCGCCTAGGTCTTCGGATGCGATTTTCCTCACGCCTGGACTCGCCCCTCGCCTACGCATGCTTTTTAAAACTAAGAGTGCATGAGGTATGAGCTTGCTTTTCTAGACGTTTTAAATTAGAATGTATTGGTTATGAGCTTGCCATATTAGAGCATTTTGTTCCTCTTTCTGAGTGTTTCGGAAGTATCTAGTACAATAAAATGCATGGGGGTTAACATTTATGCGCTTCATCAATCACTCATCTCAAAAACAATGAAATTCTATAGTTTTGGTCTAAAGCATAAAAGAATCAAGGGCATGATATGTTGATGATCCCTTGCCATTGGGGAAAAAGAAACTAGCAATCATCAAGAACATTTACTAATGTATCTAAGAAGCATGACCAGCCGGTCACCAAAAACAAGAAAAAAAATAAGAGAGAAGTAAAACCAGGCAAAGTATGATTCTATTTTTCTTCCTTTACTACCTAGTCGGAGGGACCTCAATACAAATCATCATAACAGCTCAAGAAAAACAAATATCTAGGTCCAACCCAACGAGGGAGTTCAAGTTTCATTGCAACATCACTCAGTTGTAACTCATAAGTATACATTAACCAATAGTAAGACATGAAACTTTGAGCACTAATCACAACCGACTTTTGACTCTCAATTGACATAACAAGGCAGTTACGTATACCAGCAACCACTTTCCTCGCTCCCCCATGAAAAAAGAGACAACACGTGCAATTAGTGTTTCTTTTTACCTGCTGATATGCCATTTGTACCAGTCACAACCTCCAACAGTGATGCGAATCACCTCAAAAAGGTTAGACTACTGCTTAGCTTCTTCACCTGCTAACTTACAGGTTCTATACTTCTATTACCACCATATTGCTTGTACCTTCCAGTTCTCAGTTCGAAATTAGGCTACAGAAACAGAAGAACCAAATGACAGTCCTTTTGACTTCTGACTTAATGACTCGCTATAAACTTCAAGTGTAAACTTACTTGACACTACACCAAAGATTATCTAATTTATGTAGCAGAAACATGAAACATTAAACGATGAACCAACACATTCATTTATCTTCCTTGTAAATCGATTTCCATGAAAATAGGACAAAAAGGGTGACCTCTGCAATCTGATGTAACCAGCTACGGATGATAAGATCAAAAGGCTAGAATTAGGAACGCTTCCTCTGTTTCAAATTTCAAGCATTTTAGCCAAAATTTGCCGTTTCAATATAGAGGTCATCCCACAATATCAGTGCAACATCCATTGTCACTTCAACATATCAAGTCAAAATTACAAGCTATTTAATTCTATCAATACAACTTTTTAAAGGTTCACCTACAAAATCCTACCTAAACATTTCTAACGTGTAAAAGTGATTAGACAAGCCTTATGATTTGGAAGTTGGGAAAGAGGGAGCACAAGGACCCTGTTCTCTACATATAAGCACCTTCTTTCTAGCCAACAAGCAAAAAAAAAAAAAAACAACTTTACTTAGAACCTTTAAAGTTTAAACCCAAAAAAACCTTGGTTAGTAATCCAAAGAGAATTTCAGAGAATCACCCAATGTGTAAGCAAGAAACATGTAAAGCTTTAAAATACTTGGCTCCGAAATCAAACCGGCCTTCCAATTTAAGCACTCAGTTTCAACCCTGACACACACTCTCTCTCTCCATAACTTGGAAATCGCCAAACCATACACTTAACAATCTAAGCATCTTTTAAAACCAAACAATAAAGCTAAATTAGACCACCACATTTCATTAAGCAATTCAATTCTACAACAATAATTATACTACACACAGCAAAAAAAGGAAGCTATCTAAAGTTTTACACAGAATATGAAAACTTTACCTGCAATTATCAAGGTTCATTTTCTTCTTGGCAAGCATATCCTTAAGCCTCCCTGGAGTAGCAACAACAATATGCACACCCTTCTTAACAATCTCAACTTGCGACCGCATATCTATCCCTCCAATACAGAGCAACGGCCTCAACTCCGGATACCCAGCCTCCCTAAGCGGAGTCAAAAACTGCTCAATCACCTCATACGTCTGCCTCGCGAGCTCCCTAGACGGACACACAATCAACCCAAAAGGTCCTTCACCAGACACAATAGGCATCATCAATTCCTCCTGCAATGCCACCATTATAAGTGGCAACACGAACACCAACGTCTTCCCCGACCCAGTAAACGCAATACCAATCATATCTCGGCCCGACAAAATAACCGGCAACCCTTGCACTTGAATTGGTGTAGGCTGAACAATCCCCTTCTCTTTCAACTCCCTCAAAACTGGCTCAGGAAATCTCATCTCCTTAAAATTCTTAATAGGAGGTGGAGCATCATCACCTTCTACAATTATATGCCATTGTTTCCTAATCTCCTCACATTGCTTCTTCGACATTCGCCTAATCGTCAATGGAGGTTTCCACCCAGTCCAAAGCGGCTCTGTGTATGTAATCCCTTTCGCTAACTCGCGAACTGACATTAGGGTTTTTCTATCTGATAGATTCTCAATCATCTCTTTTTCTTGTAGAACTATCTTTTGAGTAGGGCTAACTTCTGGAATGTCTTTCTTTAATTGTGTAGCTTTTACAAGAAGACTGGGTTTTGCTTCTTCAGGTTGTGTTTGAGTTTGAGCAGATTCATCTTCTACCTTGGATGAATCTTTGTTTTTTCGCTGAAGGATTTCTTTGGCAGCCATTTCTCTTCGCTTTTCTACAGAGATGTACTCTTGATAGTTGTCGTCCTCTTCAATCTCCATTGTTTCTGTCATAGCGTGAAAATTGATAAGTTTTTTTTTTTGGAATTTGAAGGATTTGATTTTACTCTTCTCACTCTTTTTTTGAATTGGGGGAGGTGATTTGATGACAGAATTTCGAAATTGTGTGTGATGATTTATAAGGTGTTTTTGATGGGAAGATGGAGTAGATAGATTTATCGAGGAAGAGAGCGCGAGAGTTGTAAATTGTGATTTAGGGTTAGAAACTAAAACCCGAGGGCTTAGACGAGGAAAATTTTAAAAGGTTGTCTTAGGATCTTAACAAATTTAAAAGATTAGATCACACAATACTACTATATTCTCTCTCTACAATAGTCTACATAACCTTCATATAGAGGAAAGCAACACTCGAGCAAAAATTCCCAAGCGGTGGCCGGTGGGGCTCGGCAGCGGCAGCCTCGCTTGTGGCCGTCAAGCCCACTTCCTTTTCTTTTTTATTCTTTATTTAGTTAGTCTTGTGGGTTTTATAGTCACCCCCTTCATGGTAGGTTTGTTAGTTATGTTTTTTGTTTGTTTTTTTATGGTTGGATCCCGGATATAGATTTGGGAGCTTTGGGCATGTTCTATTCCGCATAAAATAGTTGAATTGAACTGAACCGAATTGAACCGAACTGAACCGAACTAAAATGAATAGTGATATGTGAGAGTAAAAGTATTGTCCATAGCTGAATTGAACTGAACTGAACTTAATGAACATGGCTCCAATGAACTGAACTAATAGTATTGCATATGAACATGTGCCAAAAAAACGCATGGCCTCAATCTGTCAACTTCTGTAAATTGTTGCAACAAACATGGCTCCAATTAAACGAATTGAAACTAGTGTGTTACTCAGACGATGCCCCGAGTTTTTACTTTTAATGATACTTCTAAGTTTTGACTTCATATTTATTCTAGATTAGTTTAATTTGCTATATATTTTTATATTCCAAGCTATATATATATTTATGTGGAGGAAAGAGCACATCTAGTAGTTGGTTGAGATGGTAGACCTGAATGAGAGGGTTCCACATACCACATGGCAACATATACTTTCTTAGGTACACATTTTAATATATTAGTATAGATGTAATTGTGGGATACATGGGAGTCATGCAAATTTTAGCCAAAAGGCATATAATCGCCTTCAATAGTTGTAGTTTTGTAATTGCATGGAGGAATCAATCGATCATCTCTTTGCCTCGTGTCACTCTTTAACACCTCTATGGGATCTACAAGAATCCAGAGAGTGGTCCCCCCCCCCCACACAACCTCGCCTCTGACACGGTCCTAACCACCCTGTCGAGGTTAAGGAAATCCAAATATGCAATCACAATATACATTTTTATCCTTTGGAGTATTTGGAAGGAAAGAAATGATGTCATTTTGAACACAGTAAACCTTAATATACACATAATCCTTCACAAGGTCAAGTTCCTTCATGAAGAATAGACCATTAGGAAAGCATTTCATAAATGTTTCTCTGTTGATTCCCCGGTTTCATCATTTCATCAAAATCATTCCACTTTCACTCCTCAACCCAACACCATCCTCGTTGCTTGGGAGCCACCTCCCCTCACTCATTCAAACTCAACTTCGACGACTCGGTTCGTGGTTCTTCAGTAGCAGCAGGTATCATCTTACGAGATTCAGATGGGGATGTCATTAAAGCCTCATCTTTAAATCTCGGCTCCTCTCCAGTCTTCATTGCTGAGACAATGACTTTTCACCATGGTATCATCTTAGCACTCCAAAATAGTATTCAACACATTATTATCGAAGGCGGCAACCTCAGTCCTCATGGTCATCAATTTTGGAAAATGGGCTCCCCATGGCAGATCGCCCACACATCATAGAGATCCTCACCCTCCTTAAAGATTTCTCAATTTGGGAAATCCGTTACATCTTTCGGGAATCAAACACAACAACATATTGAATAGCTAATATTGGCCACCTAATCGATAATCAATTCTCAACGGAATATTGTAATCACTCTGCTCTCCATAATATTCTTGTAACAGATAAGGTAAGAGCTCCCGAAGGGTCTCCTAAACTTTTTTTTTTTTTCTTACCTTTAAAAAAAATAAAACAAAATTGTGAGATACCTGTTGCGAAGAAATGTAATTGCATCATATGCCAAAACGAAAAATAAATGCACGAGGAAGAATAATTGGGGGTTGCAAAAGGATAATCAGTCCCTTGAAGAAGAGAGAAAGAGAGCGAAATCACTCAATTTTCATTCCTAATTGCAGAGGTGATCCATTAACCTCCTTTTTTATTAATATTATTTTGGGGAAATTTAATAGCTTATTTCGTTGTTTTTCAGTGAGAAATTTGAAATATTATACATGCATAGATGCATTTTGATGAAATCGATATAGGTTATACTTCATATATGCGCGACTTTGTCCTCGTATTATTGCAAATTGAAATCTTAAAGCTTTCTATTGTTTAGTGATGCAGATTATCTTCTTGACTGATTTTGTTAGTCTGTAAAGTTGATGGGTTTCTAAATTCTTGAGGTAATTGAATTTTTTCAACTACTAGTGTGTTTGTGGGTGCTGAAATTTTGATTCCAAATTTTTGCTGGTAATTGTAATTAGCTTAAAAAGATTGCAAAAAAGGACCAAAATAGGGAATGTGCGGAATTGTTAAGGGGCAACACTCTCTTTCTATTGGTAATTGATATAATCGAGATTGGATAAATAGCTGAATTTGTCTATTCTGGCTAAATGAAAGAAGCAGGTGATAAGTTGAAGGTGCATTCTAGAGAAAGTTAATCCACATAAGGAGTTAATAAAGTGGGCATTTTGTGGTTGCTGTATTTTGACATAAAAACAAACTCTAATCGGAAACTAGTTTTAGGCCCGGGCTAAGCCCCGAATAACTGCATCTTTTATTTATTAATATTTTAGTTTAAAATGATAGTGTCAAGTATCACTTGGTGTAGTGGTTAGGACTTTAGTATATATGCTGGTGGTCACGGGTTCGAATCTTATACGATGCAACCCTATATTTAGGACTTTATACGCCTCCTATATTGTTTGTCTTCTCATCCTTTAGACTACTACGAAACCAGTGGAAATTCTCTCGGCAACCCATGCAAATGCAGCAGCGGTGGCTGCATATAGGAAAGAGGAGGGTGAAATCATGAAGAAACGTCTTTGTTCTTACTAGAACTACTGCTATAAAGCAAAGGTAAGCTCTCCTGTTCCAATTAGTGGAAAGCTTGCAACTTGAGTGCAATGCTTTGAGGCTTAGTAGAGAAATAATGATAGGCTTAAGCTATATGGAAAACTCTTTAGTATATTGATGCTGTATGCCCTTTCTTTTGATTGATTGACATTTTTTGACACAACTAGTTCCCCCTCAATTTATTTGATGTGATTACATAAGATTTACCATAACCTGCAGAATGAAAGCTTGATCCTTTGAGGAAACAAATGGTTTGTTTGGTGTCTTATTGGTAGAAATAACTCCAGCTTCTGGTTTTGTAATGCAACTAAAAGTACTTCTGCAAGAGTGCACATAACATAGAGCAAATATATCGGTCATCCCTCCCACTTGCCATTAACTTTTTAGTTCTGGCCTCATAGTTTTCTCTGAGGCATTTTCCCCTTTTCTGCTGGTTTTGTTATTATGTCTTGTCCATTTCAAGGTGATATGTTTTCCTTAAATGTCCTGCTCCAGTGTTGTTATTGATGAAACCGTTGATGCATTCTTCCGTTGGTAACTGGGGACTAATTTTTGTAGGTGAAAGCAAGCAATAATTCATAAATTAGATGTATTGCCAAAAATGCTCCCCATATTGTGAGATACTACTATGATTTATCTATAGGTTGAGGTCAAAATCTTTCAAGAGAAGCATTCTATACGTAGTTCATATATGTTACAAAGATCTAAGTTGTTAAATGAAGAGAACTATGCTTAGCTCAAATCTGGAGTGAAAGTGTTTCTGATCATTAATCCAACACAAGTTTCTCTGATAGGAGTAAATAGGGATTCTTGTTGTAATCACATCTTATTAGTTACAATAATATTAGTAATTACAAAGATTGAATTTTTTCGACTACCCATTATGTTAATCACCTGGAAATTATATTAATCCTTGTAAAAAGAAAAGAGCCTTGCACAATCCCATTTTTAAAAATTAATACTGAAGCATGAGCAAAGAATATACTATTAGAAATTTAATTTTCGACGAAACTAAAAACCCTATTGTAAATTAGCAATTATAACTTATGCTTACAATCAAATTATTCCCCAGTACATATTGCAAGTTACAATCTTTTCACTACATAATACTAAAGTCCACCTTAATTAGAAACTAACAGAGGGAAAAGAAGATGCAAAATCTTAGGGAAGAAATAACGAAGTTATCTTACGATTGGAGAATAGCTGAGATTGACAATCTTAGCAAACATTATTAAAATGATCCACTATCTGGAAAGTTTCCAACTTCTCCAAGTGAGATTCATGTATCATCCATTCTTTTTCTGATTTTCCATTCACTCTTTTTGTGAAGTTTACCGCTGTTAACATCGTCAACTTCAGCTTCTAATTATAAAATGTTAACTTTTGAATAGTGAATACTAAGCCCCCCTTTCCTTTCATTATTATGCTTGTGCCGTTGTGCTAAGCACAGTGCGAAACTTGGACTTTCCCAATAATCCACCTCCATCTCTCTTACTCATCAAATTCAAAAACTTTTGAACCACTATTTCGACCATCTCCTGCTTCATTATTTCAAGTATGTTTATATCTTCTAAATCTTGAGATTTACAGTAGCAAGGAATATGAATATGAATTATAAAGTTTATACCTTGTTTTCTAATTGTATGAATTATCAATTTGTTGTTCTTTGTTGTCAATCTTAATTTTGTTTTGATAGTGTTTAATCATATTCATGAAATTAATTTATGGCATTAGGGTTTTTTTGCAAATCCAATTCGCATTGCGGTTATAGAGGTAGTTGTGTGGGGTTCATTTTTTTTATACCCCTTTTCCCTTGTTGGATTAGTTAGGGTCAGAAGTAGACACAAGACGTAGAACAATGAGTATTTACAGCAGTAAATTTTGTTATGGCGCATAAGCCTAATATGGTAATTCAAATGTAATTGATAATTTTTATTGAAATGGGTTTCAAGATATGAGTTTGAGTATCAAAATGTGACTACATTATTAGGAAATCAAAGGAGTTAGTGTAAATGAAGATTGAAGAGTTTTGGTTGCAACCCTTTTAGGAATCAACTACAAAAGTAAGGAAATGTTATTTGAAATCAACTATAATGACTGAGGCTGAAATAGTAGTTGCATTAGGATGATCATGGAAAAATCAATCTCCTATAACCCTTAACTTCAGACAATTGAAGGGTTCTCGCAATGAAGATGATAGTTCTCACTAGTTTCATGATGCTTCTTTCCAGTAACTAACTTGCCATTTCAGCATTTCTTCTATCAGTTTCCTCTTACTGGCTTTTATGGCGAACATCCACTGAAAGACATAAATATTCGTTGATAACTAGCTCCCTTAAGGACCCACTACACTCCAAGATTCCTCGTAGCTCCTTTCTTCCTTACATAAGTGAATAGCATTGGAGGCCTGGGTTGATCCATTGCATTATTCTCCACCCACATTCCACCTTCTTCTAGGAGTGCATAAGTGTTACTGTTTGTTTTAGACTTTTTGCTTGGTTATTATCCAATGCTTTGGTATATTCCCCTGGTTTATTTTCATGTGCTCTGTAATTAAGCTAGATTGATGGTAGGTAATAAAGCTTTTTGATAATTTTATGGTTTTGACCAATCTTCATGTTTAAAGTTTTTTATGATGTTTGCTCAGAAAGTTGGTACGTGAATGAGCTTTTTGTACTAGAGATTTGTACTGAACGACGTTGTGTTCTATTTCGTTTGAGGTTTTATTTTGTTCATAATTTGATCATAGTTTAAAAATAAATTTGTACACGGAAGAGATAAGCTAGTTTGTATTATATTGCTAGAGTCACGAG